>NC_081557.1:231862582-231945714 GCF_022355385.1 Mustela nigripes | reverse complement strand
TCTTTCTTTCTTTCTTTCTTTCTTTCTTTCTTTCTTTCTTTCTTTCTTTCTTTTTCTATTTTTTTTTAAGAGGGTCTGTTTAGAGTTTTTCCTATTTGAGACAAACTTATTTGTTTTTCCCATATGGCAACGTTGGCTATATGCGTCATAGTTTTTTTTGTTTGTTTGTTTGTTTGAAAATATAGAAGCTGGAATTGTTCATCCAAAGGCAAGGTAATTGTTTTTTAAATTTCTTTTCAGTGTAACAGATTTCATTGTTTATGCCCCACACCCAGTGCTCCATGCAATATGCGCCCTCCATAATACCCACCACCAGTCTCCCCCAACCTCCGACCCCCATCCCCTTCAAAACCCTCAGATTGCTTTTCAGAGTCCACAGTCTCAAGGTAATTAAAAAAAAAAAAAAAAATATATATATATATATATATATATATATATATATATATTTGTTTATTTATTTGAGAGGAGAGAGAGAGAGACAGAGAGAGCATGACTTGGGAGGGAGGGTCAGAGGGAGAGGAAAAAGCAGACGCTCCTGCTGAGCAGGGAGCCTACCACAGGGCCTTATCCCAGGACCCAAGGATTATGCCTGAAGGCAGACTCTTAACTGACTGAGCCACCCATGCACCCCTCAAAGGCAGGGTATTAACAAATGTTCCTAAGCAACAGTCAATCAGAATTTAAAAGACATTAAACAGAGTACAGAATCTGTGGCATTGACTTTAGATCACATTATATGTTGTCCAGGTTTCTCCGACATTGGCTTTTCATTTGGAAGATGAAGATAAAAATGAGCAGTTTCATAGTGTTGATGTGAGAATTAAATGAGATAATTGAGATATGTTCAAGCATAAAATCGGTAATGCGCCCATTTTTTGGGCAATATTTCTTTCTCATATATTTTTGTTCATGACAAATACATACATATTACTATAAAAATGAGTTTTTAGGTACCATTTTTACTTTTTAAGTAATCTGACATTTCTTCATTTTCTCATTTATATAAATATCATTTTTACTTTTCTTTCATTAATTTTAATTAATCATTTCTATTTATGAAGATTTCTCCACTTCCCTCAGTCTTTTTGTATCAGTCTAAAACTCTCAGAATTTCTTAAAATAATTAGAAATGTTAAAGAAGTCTACAAGACAATTAACTAAATTCTTTACGGTAACTGCCTTGGAGTTCAGGTAATAGGCCTGTGTTTAATTCTTTTGAGTATTCTTTTTTCTCTATTAAAACTTTAGAACTTTGGAGAATTCTTTCACTATTTGGTGGCATTAAATGTCAAATTTTCAACTTAAAAATGTAAAAATCTGTGTTTAACCATTATTGTTTTTGTTTCTAGTAATTAGTTATTTCATATAGTACTTTATTAGTCTCAGGTGTGTAATATCATTATATAAACAGTTCCATACATTACTCAGTGCTCATCAAGAGAAGTGTAACTCTTAATCCCCTTCATCTATTTCACCCATCCCCCACCCACCTCCACTCTGGCAGCCACCAGTTTATACTCTGCATTTGAGAGGCTGTTTCTCTGTTTATCTCTTTTTTTCTTTGTCTATTTGTTTCATTTCTTAAATTTCACATATGAGTGAAATCATATGCTATTTTCATTTCTCTATTTTCTGGTATTTTAAAACAATACTTTTGACTTTACCTCTTTTTTTTTGAAATTACTGTAATTGTACAGAGAAAGATTAAAATTACTGCTTTATATAGTTTTTTCTTCATTTGTTTTTTATAAGGCAATTGCCTTATAAGGCTTTGCCTTATTGTATTTATATAGATTTTATTGTTTTTGTCCATCTTGTGTTTAGTATGCTTTTGGTGCCTTTAGTAGATTATTGCTCACTCACCGAATACTGGATTTTAATTACCTCTTTTACTGTGTTATCCTAAGTGGATTACCTAATTGTTTGATCAAAAAAATAATTTGAATTATTCTTCATCTTGAAATAGTCAAATTTTCCTTTTGAAGAGACACAATTGACAAAAACAAGTAAGTTCACGAGAAAGAAATGTTTGCATCTCAGCGCAGAAAGTTTCCTATCTTGAACAACCTTACTTTCTACCCACTCTCTTTGAATAAGTGAAGTTGGCACACAAATCGAGTTAATCCTTGGAAACAGAAATACAGGCCATCAACTATTACCAACCCAGATATTAGAGTAACTACAGCTTTCTCCCATAACCTCAAATAAATCAACAGAATCTTAGGTTGAAAAAAATCCTTTGATATTATAATAGTTGGTCTCTTCTATTTCTTATCATGCATGTAAAGATTAAGGACAAAAGAAATCCTTTATATAAATTCCTTTTTTTTTTTTTTTTTTGGATAAAATGAAACTCTGGTGGAGAATGTTGGGTTTTTAAAGAAATGAATGAAGAATTAATTACCATCCAATAACCCTATTATTTTCATTTGTTTCTTAGCTTTGAGTTAAACAATAATTAACAGAGAATTTGTTGAGATTGTAGCATTAAACAGACACTGCATTTCGGATAATGACTAAAGGGTCATTTGCTTCTGTGATATCAATTTTAAGGTGATTTATATTATCTACATGTCTCTAATGTTGAAAAACTAACAGCAGACTTGACACAGTTTTACATATCTACATTGTGTATTTTTAGGAGCTAGTTGAAACTCATTACTAACTTTTTTTTTCATTTGTTTGGTAGCAATTCAGTTAATTTGTATATTGTGACCCACAAAATAATGCCCTGATGTGTGCCCACATTACGAATCTAAATTTAAGTTAGTTTGTACTTACAGGGAAAACTTACCAAGAAAACTTAACACAAACCATGGTCCTCCAACTCCACTTTAACTAGCTTATTTTACCTTAGAAAGTAGGACGTGACAGTCATATTAGGAAATCTCTTATCTGCTAGCCAATCATGCCCTGTTTCTATGTTGTTTTCTCTAAGGGTCTATAAAACTCGCTTTCATCCAAAATCCCTTGGGAAGAAGAGTACTCCACTGCTCACGTGACACTGTACTCCCCCTACCAATGGACTCTTTTCCGTTGAATTAAAGATATCAAAATATTTATTAAATTGTTTTAGTTTTACTGTGTGATGGTTTATAATTTTCGAAGTCTCTAATTAATGGTAGGTGGGGGTTGGCAAGCCTTCCACAAGCTCACTAGCAGGTTGTAATGAAAGTCCTAAACCAAATCTGGTTATACAGACAGAGACTTGTTAACAAATAGGCATTAGGGGCGCCTGGGTGGCTCAGTGGGTTAAAGCCTCTTCCTTTGGCTCAGGTCATGATCTCAGGGTCCTGGGATCGAGCCGCGCATCAGACTATCTGCTCCGCAGGGAGCCTGCTTCCTCCTCTCTCTCTGCCTGCCTCTCTGCCTACTTGTGATCTCTGTCAAATAAATAAGTAAAATCTTTTTTTTTTATTTTTTTTAAGACTTTATTTATTTATTTGACAGAGAGAGATCACAAGTAGACAGAGAGGCAGGCAGAGAGAGAGAGAAGGAAGCAGGCTGAGCAGAGAGCCAGATGCGGGACTCGATCCCAGGACCTGAGCCTAAGGCAGCAGTTTAGCCCACTGAGCCACCCAGGCGCCCAATAAATAAAATCAAAAAACAAACAAACAAACAAAAAACCAAACAGGCATTAAACAGTAATGCACTTGTTCTTTGTGCTCAGAGCCTTTTCATTTTTTAGTCTTTTTAGGTACTCAATATTCTACCTTGCATGAAAGTTTCCTCTTAAGCAAATGCAATCATATTCTAACATGGCATTTACTTAATCACCTAAAAAACTAAACTGATTCTAAATCAATCAAAAATCCTCAGAACCATTGATGGAACAAAGCATCTGCTCTGGTAGGTATATAGGTCTGCTATTGTTATAGGTATAGGACGAAGAATCTGATACAAGTTTTGTATTCAGTTTGGGTAAATCTCTAATGTATTTAAGCCACTCACTACGAAAGATGTATTTCAAGAAAAGTCTTTCTAAATATCCATTCACTTAGAAGCTACTAATTTCACACTTGAAAATCTATTTTTAATGTTTATTTTGCTAATGAGCAGCATTTCTGGCACTGTTCAAGACAAGAAGAGCTGAAGTTGTAGAGGCTGACTCTAAGAGAGGCTTTTCTGCTTGAATGATAAGGGACCACCCTCAGAGTGTGACTTCCTAATGAGAAATTGAATATCCCTGGAGTGTGGCTTAAACCACTCAATGCTTATATAATATCACACTTTCAATATAGAAGGCAGGTTAAAATAATTTACAGACATGCTAACATTGGTCTTCTCTGAACTGGATTAGAATACACCTTTTTTTTTTTTTTTTTTTTTTTTTTATC
Organism: Mustela nigripes; assembly: GCF_022355385.1. Lineage (NCBI taxonomy): Eukaryota > Metazoa > Chordata > Mammalia > Carnivora > Mustelidae > Mustela > Mustela nigripes. Next base: position 231,941,377 of record NC_081557.1, on the reverse strand, counting down.
TCAACCAACCACAAAGTGCAGTGCAGAACAGGTCTTGAAGAAGAATGATTGAACAGAATTTTGTGGGGACAATGGTAAGAGATAAAAATGACAAATTAGCTGTGAATGACTTATCCAACCAATTTGCCACTGGTATAAGTGGGATTTACTCAATCTTCTGGAATGCCCTGCCTTCGGTTCATCAGTATCAATTTGGTGTTTTTTTGTTTTGTTTTGTTTTTGTTAATCAAAAGGTTTATAGATTATTTAATAAACTGAATTTTTAAATTTTGTTCTGAATATTCAGGAAGTTATTATAGAACTCTTACTGCATTACCTCTTTATATTAGATGTGCTAAAACAAAACATTGTTATTTAATATACATTTCATTATAAAATGACATACAATAGTATGGATGAATCTTAGTGAATCTTAGTGATGAAATATTAAGTGAAAAATAAATTCAAATGATCATGTAGGGCTAAAGTACATTTTTATAAAATTAAAAAATTTAAGATATGTATGTGTATATACCTACATTTGCACACCCATGTAGTCTCTATATATGTATTCTGTATTATATTCACATACTTCTTAGCAATGCATATAAATACAATATGAGATTGATGATGCAGTGATGCACGTGGAATTTGGGATGATTTTTTTATTGATTTAGGGATGAACATGAGGCTGGGTTTGCCCAGGCTTAGTTTTTCTTTTTGGGTGAAGGTTAAGGTTATGCATTGCATCATTAAAAATGACTAATTAATGATGGACTAACTAAATTAAAGTGAACCATGCATGGACAAATGATCAAAGAGAATGTATTATAAATCAAAGCCTCTAGAGTTTTCTGAGATTCTAGTTTTATTATTAGCTTTGTTCTGTTGTTTTGTCCTTCTTTTTCAAGTTCTTCAGTTACATGTTTATTGGCTCATTTTGTTTTGGCCTATTTTCCATATACCCTTCTATCTTTTTAGATTTTTTTTTTTTAAGATTTTACTTATTTATTTGTCAGAGAGAGACAGAGCACAAGCAGTGGGGAGCAGAAAGCAGAGGGAGAATCAGGCTTTCCCCTGAGCAAGAAGCCATCCGGGGACTTGATTCCAGGACTCTGAAATCCTGACCTGAGCAGAAGACAGATGTTCAACCAACTGTACCACCCAGACGTCCCTTAGATTCTCTCTTTATTTAATTTCTTTGGGTCACTTTTATACATTCTAAATATCCCTTATGATATTTTCAGATGAATATTTTTTGTTATCTTGCTTTTTAGTCTTCAATCATATATTTTGTTGGTTTTAGTATTTCCTTCCTATGCTCACCTGATATTTCACATATGTTTTTGTCCATTTTTTTCTAAATTCCTGAATTATTCTTTCATTTCAGCAAGTGCTTGCTTAAAATCTTTTTTCAAGTGTAAATACTGTACTAAAACTTTTCTCTGCTTTGTGTTTTGTTCCTGTGAGTGTTTTTACATACTTAAGTGTTTTGATTCACATTTTTTATTTTCTTTTCATGACAGCTCTGTGTGAATCTTGTCTGCCTTCCTTTATTTATTTAAAAATTTCTCACATTCTCAGCCAGCAATAGGTTTTTCTATAGGTTTATGGGGGAGGATTTTCATGGTTCATAAAATTATTTAGTTCATATAGTATTTCTATAGGTTTATGGGGGAGGATTTTCATGGTTCACAAAATTATTTAGTTCATAAAGACCCTATGTGAAGAGACAATGTAGTTGGATGTTAACAAATTGAGACCTTATGTTTTTAGAAGATACAGTTGCGCTTTTGAGATAATACCTTTTTTTTTCTTATAATACCCCAATTTCCATTATACGCTTTCTTTTTTCCTTCAACAACTCTTACAATAAATGTGTCTTCTTCATTCCCACCATCAAAACAGTGTCATCCAGGAGACTGTTGCATCATTCAAGCCCCTTGCTTCAGATTTCTTTTCAGCACTGCTCTGACTCACTAGGTGTCATCCACATTTTGAGTTTTTCCCCTACTTTGGGCAGGCACCTTTCGGAGGTGTCTTTATGTGCTTTCTGCCTCTTTAGGACTTCTTTTCCATGCAGTCTCTACCTGACTCTGCTTAGGTATTGAGTTTGGAGACAGCTTTGTAAGATTGGGATATTAACATCTTGACTTACATATCCACTTAAGCATGTAGTATTCTCCATCCCCTAGCTATTTTTGAGAATAGTTTTATTGGCTCTCATTTTCCATCTGGGTTGATGGGCAATTGTGTGAAAAGATTCAGATCTAGGCAGATGCCATTTTTCTTCAGAAGCCCTGAAGCCCAGTATGGTTTTTAAACATGAGTCTTTATTGACTGATGCCTCAATGTGGGACTCTTACTCTCTCCTGTATATTTTGTGCTCCTCGCTGTGCTTGTGTTATATACAAGCTGTCTGTCTCTTTAAACTAATTATTCCATGGTTGCTTTCTCTCTGTGGCATTGCTGTTCTTCCTTTACCATTTTACTGGGAAGGAGATTTAAACACTTTTTACTGGAACACAAAATATGACTAGCCAGCTGCACAGTTCAGTTCACTTTGGTACATGCCATCAAACAATATAGTAAAAGCTCCCTTTCCCAAGTCTGCTTGCATGAATAAGAATAAGAGACCTTCTTTTTTGGATGTCTCTGCTCTGAGCTAGAGTCTTCAGCTTTGCGGGTGAAGCTGGAATGGATTTCAGACTACTTTAATGTCCTAAACAGGGCACATGCTGCAAAATCTTATATATCAGCTCCCTGTCTTAACTCCCCAGGGAACCACAACGGGCTTGAGTTATCTTTTGAAGTGCAAATACTGTTTAGAAGGCATAAACATGAAGATAACTTTTTAAATATACCTTTATTTAATAATCAGATGATCACTTCCATAGGAAGTTAGCAAGGAAAAATAAAAAAAAAAAGGCCAAGTAGAGTTTATAAATCAAAAACATAGTAATGAAACTGAGCTTAATAATGTTGAGGATGGGCAAAGCCAGATTAAATAATGGAGTGGGGGGCTCTGGGATTTTCTTCTACTGGATGGGATAAGATAGAAACACATATTTAAGAGGAAGTTCTATCTTTGTGCAAGCTTTGGGCTAATACAAAACATCATGACTTTGTGAATGAAGTTACGTTTGTATTGTCTAAGTACTTATATGTATAGAACAGAAGAGGGAGTAGTCTCCCACAATCACTAATTGACAGATTGATTTAATATTGAGCAACTATTTCAGCAATAATTTTCAAAACGCGTAGAAGAAAATGCTCTGGAAAACCATGGCTAAAAGCTGAATCACTGTGAAAGCACTATTTCAGTAAGTGACACTAATTGCAAAATAATGGCCATATACTTCACAACCAGACTTTTGCTGACAGATGAATGTTTTATTATTTTTTAATTTACTACCTTATACATTCAGTTGGCCTGCCAGAACTCCTTGATTTCTTTTGGAAATGAGCCTGGGCATTGTTAGCAAGTTTCTGCTTGATATATGCCAAAATGTGGGTTCTTAATTTGAACTTTTACTATGGCAGTATCAACTACCCTTATAAAAATCTGAAAGTCGTATCAAGATTTCTTTCAAATCTTGACTTCTGAGAGTTCTTAACTAAGCTGTGAAAATATGATTTCTCTTGACACTCTGGATGTCACATTTCCAGGGTAAAAGTAGGTTTTTTTGTCCCCCCCAATCTTTAATTCCTATCCTTTTCAGATATTTAAAGAATACAGTCTTGTTTTTCCCAATAGCTAAGTATTGGGAAAATATTTTTGTTATTAATGCTAATGATTGAAAGTAGAAATGTTATCTTCGACAAGGTTTATCTTGCTAGTGTTATATCTCATTTTATTTATTCTGAGTGTAAAGCATCTCCTTAAACACATGCTTGTTTGTCATGTTTCATCTGGGGACAAGACAGTCCCTGAAGAAATTTCTGGGAAAGCAAGTCCTGTGGAGCTGAATCCAAAAAAGAGTAGGAACAGAGTGTTTGATTTTCTCTCTTAATAGTAGCTCATTATTTTCCCATTTATTAATATTAATAGAATTTTGATATATATTTTCACTTTTGTTTCCAAAAGGTCCTTCAGTGTCACTTTTCCAAGGATAATGTTTTTGTTTTGTTTTGTTCATGCTGGGCATGGAACCCAATTCAGGACTTGAACTCACAACCCTGTGATCAAGACCTGAGCCTAGATCAAGAGTGAGACACTTAATAGACTGAGTCACCCAGGTGCCCCCAAAGATCCTATTTTCAACTTGTCTGTTTCGTGCCCTTGAAAGTTCCTTTTCTGTGAAGATGGGGGAAAAAAGTCATCCTGCAGTTGACAAATGTATTTAAAGTGCCCTTACTTAGGAATGATTTCCAAAAGGTTTTGACTCCTGTGCATGGTGTGTGGTGGAAAGAGCATGGCAATTCCAATGGGGCATAAATAGATTCCAGAGAATCTGCAGTTACACATTTTTTAAAATATAAGACAGAAGACTTAATTTCTTTAGCTCAAGCACTTTAATAACTCTGTTTAAAGATGTTTTTATTGTTAATACCATTGGTATTGTTAATACCTTTAGTATGTTAATGGTAACAGAGTATTATGTCTTTGAATGTTTATTACATTATAGACATTATGCTGATAACTTTATTGGTATTTTTGTTCATATAATACCTATGTCATTGAATCTAATACATAATATTCCCATGTTAGGGTTGGAAAAATTGAGTCTCTAGTGGACTCAGCTAGTAAGTAAGCTGGCTAAGTAGAAAAATACTGACTTAAGAGTTTAAATTCTTAAGCATTGTGTTAGTGGCAAGATAAGGAAGATAGATAGTATCATTATTGTGATATTGTTCAGATGACTTATTAATTACCATAAGCTTCTATTTTTTTTTATTTGAAAAATCAAAATAATCTCTTAGGGTTGTTTTTCAGATTTAAGAATGTGAAGTAATATAAAATATCTAACACAATGTCTGACACATGTAGTCATTAGTAAATTAATAAATATTAGTTTCTTTCCATGTTTCACTGAGATAAAATTCTCCATTTCTAGAATTTTATTTAAGAAAATTACTATATAGTTTAAAATTTGCTTTCTTGCATATTATCTTATTTTGTTACCTATTAAAACACTTCTAGCCATGCCACTTAGTTAATGAGAAAACAGAGTCAGAAAGTCAATAATTGTTCTCAAACTAACACCAGACTCATAAAACCTGTCTGTGTCTCTTCTGTTCTTCCTAAAGCCTCATGTCTTTAGTAAATGGATTTCAGGAAAATGCGAGTCACTTTGGCTGCCTATCATTTTGTCATTGTGTTTATGACTGATACAGTAAATACCACATAGTTTGAAGTAGGAAGCACAAGTACTTGCTGAACTACATCAATCAACTCTAATAACTATGTACTCATGACATTTCGAGTGCTTAACAAAGACAATAAATTTGAAGTTTGTATTTTATGTGGAAATGACAGCACGGTCAGGACTGTGTTTGTTGTCATGGGGAAGTGACATGGAAAAGCACAGATGGGGTGGCAAAAAGAATGACTGAAACTGAAGTGTGAAAATGCAGGTCTTTGTCTTTTCCTCGATTTTACAGAAGGTGTTAAAATATTACTTCTTCATCCTTACGTATGATGGGAGTTGTTGATTTTTCATTTGATTCTTTTTTCTTCAGATTTTTTGGGTGTCTCAGTTTGCTGATATTTTACTATTTTATCATGAACAGAGGTTAAAGTTGTTAAATTCTTTATTCTGCACTTACTAACATGATTGTATGCTTTTTTCCATCTTTATTATGTTAACTTAATAAATTACATTCTTTGATTTTTAAAGTAGTAAACTTACCTTGCATTCCTGGAATAAAATTTACTTGATCATGATTTTTTATATATTACTAGAATCTGTTTGCTAATGCTTTAAGTTTCTTTGCATCTATGTTCATGTGATGATTGGACTATAATTGTCTTTTCTCATAATGTATTTGTCTGATTTTATTATCAAGGTAATTCTGGCTTCTACAAAAATGTTGGAGCATATTCTCTGTCACCTACTTTTGGAAAAAAAAATTCTATAAGACATAAATTCTATCAAACTTGATAAAATTCACCAGTGAGAATTTGTCAGTGAAATCATTTGAGGTTGAATTATCATTATAGGAAGAATTCTTCTTACTTTTTAACTCTTTGTATTTAAGGAGCATCTTCTCTGTCTTATGAGAACATCGGTTCTATTGGGTTAGAGCCCCACCCATACGAATTTATTTACCTTAATTACTTCTTTAATGGTTCTATCTCCAAATACAGTCACATTGGGGGTTAGGACTTCAACATATGAATTTTGAAGATCATAACAACTCCCCAGTAGATTTTCTTTCACATCCAACTGACTAATTGACCACATCCAACATGGACCATGACCAGTTACAATGTATCTAATCCTGATTACTAGTAAGAGAAAAGGGAAGTGTTTGGTTAGTTTTTGCCAAACAAAATTTATCTCTCAGACTGGGAAGGGCATTAACTTTCTTGGACCATATAAGGGTTTATATTTCAGCAAAATTGGAGATCCATCTACATGAAAAATTGAGTGTGGCCTTGTAATGACAATGAGCCATTACACAGTCTTCAAGACCTTTGAAATTTTCTTCCTGACTTTCTCTTGATCCTTATACTTCCACTTCTTGCTTTCTCTCCACACTCTAGTAAAAAAAAAAAAAAAAAAAAAAAAAATTTTAAATCCTTTTTTTTTTCTTTTGAGCTCATCACACTCTCTCTAATGCCTTTATGTTAGTTGTCCTATATAATAGTAATCTTTTCCTCAGTGTCTTCACATAGCTCACTCATTTATATGTCTTAGGTCTCAGATCCTTAGGAAGACCTAACTTTTCACATAACACTTCCATTGCTCACATAGAGTTTTGTATTAAAAAAAATTATCACATTTCTGTTATTTAGACAATGTTATTTTCATACTAGATATTTTAAAAGTCCACCAAAATAGTATCTTTTTCTGTCATGTTGATTTCCCTAACATGGTTGTTTGACACTTGGTAAATATTGGTTAATTGTTTTAATGCCTGAGCGAGAAACAGGAATATTAAAAGATAATTTCAATATTGAACTTAAGTGTTCAAAAATGGCTTAATCCATTAGCTGAATTAGGGAAGGCGAGAAGTAAGATTATTCATAAAGAGAGTAGAGATTATCACCTTTGGTAAACTAGTAATATTTGAGTAGAGATGTATTTTAATGGCATAGAGATCTTTTAATATTCTGCATGTATAGCATACTCGAAATTTTTTTATTAAAGTTTTATTAAATTGGTCATTTACTTTCAGGCAGGTAAATAAATTATTCTACTGAATTTGATTTTCTTTGTTTCTTGTGTAGAAAAACATGGTACCAACAGCAGCACCTTTTCTATGAATTCACTGACTTTAAATGAGACCACTTTTAAAATATAAAATTAAAATCTACAATGTGACATATACTTGTGAAACTGAAAGTAGGTTGCATTTTAGAAAAGGTTATATTTTCTTAGGCCTAATCAGATTTTGTAGTTGTTCAAGATGTAGACATGATAGTATATTATGATTGTAATAATAAAGCCTTTATAATAATGTGCTAAAATTAAAATGTATTACTTTCTCTTGTTAGGAGAAGCAGCTTCCAAACATTCTCAGTAATCATCTCTAACAGATGGAACATTTTCTGGACTTAAACTTTAATTTTCAGCTGTTTCATAGAAAAGTTTATTCTTTGCTTTTCTGGGTTGTAAAAGTTCCAGGAAGGTTGTCTTTCAATGATTTCTTCACCAAGGTTTATAAGACTTTTACTTATTGGGACCTTTAAAGAATATAACATTAGTTAAGGTTTCAAGCCAGATTTTATGGCTTCCATGATCTTTAACTTTTGTCATAGTCTCTTAAAATGTTGAAAGAAAGAAGGTGAGACGAGGCAGAGGAGACAGATGGTACATGGGGAAAAAAAAGCATAAGGACCAGAGCACTGCAAGAAAGTAGAGTTGGGGGGGGGAAATGCTGAGAAATTTTTGTGGTGCCGCATGAACTTTTCCTTAACTCCCAGTGTCAGAAAGAAAGTGCAGCCATTGGCCTCACTGCATCAACATGGAACATGCCATGATGTTCAGACAGCACGATATTCTGAATATATTAATACATTAACAAATGAATTTTCATTTACTCATTCAAAGGCACAGTTTTTAATGATATTTTTGGTCCTAATGAAAACGAAAACAGTAATACAAAAAATTTCTATCTGCACCAGGTGGGTTTTCATTATTTTTGGTGGTAAGAATAGAGCCGTGTAAGATTTGCTAAAAAGTTTTTCTATCTCTAGAAGTGAAAGCATGTGTAGCAGCATTTCTTTATTTTGAGCTATCCCTAGGCCAGGATAAAATCCTCTGTGTTTTTGGAGAAATATAAAGAGGCTCTGGATTCAGGTGCAAAGTGCTTTATAATCAATGTAAACCATGTACATCATTACTAAGACTACCTTTATCTTTCCATTATTAAATAATGCCTTCCCCTAAGTGTGATTGTATATGTGAGAGTGCATTTGTGTTTACATTTCAAGAATTTTCTACAGGAAATTGGGAGCAGAAACTGGCTGGAGAGCATATGGGGCAGAACTTTTTGTGATACCGATGTGGAGTCGAGAGAGAAACACAGCAAGCAGTACCAATTCCATCTGAGTGGGAATTCAGAATACAGATAAGCAGATTCGGGAAATAACTGTTGATCGTTACCATTACTTTGTTTAGGCTGTGGCAGTCTAGCTTAAATTTTAATAAAGCATTGTAAGAAGAAGAGGAGCACTGAGAAGAAACTAGTATAATGTGACGCAATGCTCCCTGTACTTCTGGGTCGGCAGCATTGTGCTGTGAAGACAACTGAGTTAACAAGAGGTCAGAAGGACTGAATTGTGAAACACGGCAGAATTCAACATGAGTTTCCAAAAATTTGCTGGAAAGGAGAATCGAATTTAAATTTGGATTTGGTATATAGTCTCTGACTATGGTTATTTGGCTACCAAAGAGAACCATATGTACTCAGGGATAAATGGGAGATCTGCCTATGTCTCTGTCTCTGTCTTTACCTATCTAGCAAATGGTCCATTTGGAGCAGTCTTACAATGGTGTATATTATTATAGAAGCATCACATTTCAGGACTGAAATGGAATTTGAAGGCCTAGTGGTCCAGTCAGCTCTCTTGTATTTGATCGAGTTCCTTCTCTCATGGCTTAGTCCAGCATCAATATCCACACTGTCAGGGATCTCATAACCTACTGAGGAAACATATTCAATCCACTCATGACACTGACTATTATATACTGACTTTAGATCTTTCTTCTAGAGCCTCCACATGTCTTAGCACCAAGGGCCATGCACAGTCATTGATGTTATTTATTTATTTACTTATTTATTTTTATTTTAAAGATTTTTTTTTAAGATTTTATTTATTTACTTGACAGACAGAGATCACAAGTAGGCAGAGAGGCAAGAGGCAAGCAGAGAGAGAGAGAGAGAGAGAAAGAAGCAGGCTCCTCACTGAGCAGAAAGCTCAATGCGGGGCTTGATCCTAGGACCCTGGGATCATGACCTGAGCTGAAGGCAGAGGCTTTAATCCACTGAGCCGCCCAGGTGTCCCAATTGATGTTGTTTAAATGGCCTATCATAATCTAGTTCTCTTCAATAGCCTGTATATTTTGGATTTCCCAAGCAATTTCTCATGGCACAAGGTACTCTATCCAGTTCTCATATTACATCACAGTTATACTTGAAAGTTTTACTTGCTTATTGAATTCTTTTTAAATGTCAAATCTAGCAGGACAAAAGAAATCATGCACAAATAAAACCATATCAATTTCATCATGGCTTTTGTAGTCACATTTTGATGAACAATTTGAGGGGCTTTGAGTTTGCGTATTCTTGCATATTTGTCAAATTTTAATTACTATATGCCAAGAACTATGCTGTTTTATCTGCCTTTGCAATCATATCTATGACGGTAGTAGTAGTTTTATTATTATCTCTAGTTTAGGGATGAGCCATTAAGGCTAACTGGATTTACATAACTTCCCTAAATTTATATGGTACAGCATAAATCAGTTTTCAAAGCTGATATTTTGGTTTCGAAATCCGTGCCTGAAATGTCTATGCAAAGCTGTCGGAGAGTGATATAATGCTGCAAAGTTAAGCCACTGATCTCAGCGGGTCTTGATCTTGATTTTAAAGATTTTATTTATTTATTTGAGAGAGAGTGAGTGAAAGAGGGAACACAAGCAGGGGGAGTGGGAGGGAGAGAAGCAGGCTTCCTGCCAAGAAGGGAGCCAGATGTGGGGCTCGATCCCAGGACCCCGGGATCATGACCTGAGCCGAAGGCAGACGCTTGATGACTGAGGCACCCACCCCTGATCTTGGTTTTAATTATGCAGGGGCTAGGGGTCTAATGATCCATATGCTCTAGACAATATCTGACTTATTTCTGCTCTCCTCAAATATCTTGACACTATTACGCAGTTTTTTGATAGCAAAGTCATACTTGACAACTTAGTGGAAAGTATGTATATGAACCCCACAGAATTCTATAACTTGGCAAATGAATTTGCAAAGCTCTTCAAGCACCTGAATCTCTTGTTGACAATTGATATAATCTGAGTCTTGATCAGATGGCAATTCTTTCCCGAAAAAGGGACTACTGATGATAGCAACCTTATATTCGAAGTTCACAAACTTGCAATGTTGGTGACAATGTTGTATGTTCTCTCATTCAGAATATTTATGACAGTCTTCAGAGTCACAGAGTATAAGACCTAGGAAGAAGGTGGATGAGTCATCACTTAGATTTCTTATAGAAAGTAGCATGAGCTGACAGACTTCATGGAAAGGCACAGCAAAAACCAGACTGTCACCAGGATTTATTATAGTTTCAATGCAGTAGCCAGGAGTTCACCGTGCTTTGTCAACAATGGTAGTAACTGTCTGTATTATTTATTTTGTTTGTTTGTTTGTTTTTTTAGGGGGCCCTAGTTGACTTGGAGAACCATATGAGTGATCTTCTAGAGTATATTCACAAACACATTTGAAAGAGAGTGATACTTTGGGAACAGGGAGACCTCATTCACTTTAGCTCCCTCACCCGGACTCACTTTTGGTTCAATTAACCGACAATATTTGTTTCTGTATTCATTCGTTTGGAGAGTGTTTATTTAATAATGTAAATAAAATGCTACTATTAGGGACGCCTGGGTGGCTCAGTTGGTTAAGCAGCTGCCTTCGGCTCAGGTCATGATCCCGGCGTCCTGGGATCGAGTCCCACATCGGGCTCCTTGCTCAGCAGGGAGCCTGCTTCTCCCTCTGCCTCTGTCTGCCATTCTGTCTGTCTGTGCTCGCTCTCTCCCTCTCTCTCTGATAAATAAATAAAAATCTTAAAAAAAATGCTATTATTAAAATGCTAATATTAAATTAGTTAGTTCCTCTCCTTAAGAAGCTTAGAGTCAACTGTAGAAGATATACAAGTGTATTTGGATGGGTAATTTTAATTTCAACCAAAACTTTTGATTTTTATAATTCATTTGATGTGTCTCATGGGATTCAAATGTTGCTGAAACTTAGAACAATAGAAATTAGACATTATTAGGACTCAATGTCTCCAGACTCTTTTCTGCATATGTCTTGTTTTGTCTTCCTCCCTTTCTGTCACTCTGGGTCACAATCTTGTGCTTCCTTCTCTCTTTTCTCTCTCTGTAGTTTATCTTATTACCAACAAATTTTTGTAAAGAACCAAATAATAAGTATTTGAGGTTTGGGGTCCATATGCTATCTGTTTCAACTACTCATGTCTGCTGTAGCATAAAAACAACTATGGAAAATCTATCAATGAATGAGCCAAGATGGTCCAATGAAACTTTATTTATGGGCACTGAAATTCTAATTTCATATAATTTTTACTTGACATGGCCTCTTTTTTTTTTTTTTTTTTTGAAACATTGATTTTCACCTTTAATTCAAAGTTCTGACACTTCTTTCTGGTATCCTTGGGCTAGCTACTTAAACTTTGTCTCTATTTAATCAGCAAAATGAGAGGACTTTCCGACATGGCCTCTTTTTATTCTTTCTATTTTCAGTAATTTTCTTAAACTCCCAGTAGTTTAAACACATATAAACTACTGTAGTTCAAGGCCCATACAAAAACTATGGCTCATAGTCTGCAATCTCCTGTTCTATATTGCAAAAAATGTGACAGCTTCCAGTTCATGAGCTCTGTATCTTACAGCTTAGATCAACATCTTTTCTAAAATTCCTGACTAAAAGTTCTTATGCATTATGCTCCAGAGTTTCAGAGACATGTACAAAATGACCTCACCTAGAACAAATATACAAAAGAAGATGTGAGCATGTAGGTATTGACGGGAAAAATGAGATGAGTTTCCAGTCAAGTGGAAAGTCTGCTAAAGTAAACATTGTGTCTAGTTCAAAAATCAAATAGGCTATTTTGGTCTAAAGACAGAGATATCATGATTAGGGAGGCATGAAGGAATCTTTTTTATTTTTCTATTTTGTAATTGGCCTATAAACAACCCAGAAGAATGAGATATTAGCACAAAATGTGTGATGTATAATGAAAGAAATTATACTGGTACCTATCAATAATCTGGAGTCTAGATTGAAATGTGAAGTATGCTAAAGATAAGTTTAAAAAGGAAAGCAGAAGGTAAATCATAATGGCCCTCCTGTGCTATACTTAGGAGTTTGGACTTTCTCCAAAACCATGATGGTTAAGGATTGAATTGTGTCTCCACCAAAGATGTGGAAATCTTAACCCTCAGTACCTGTGAATATACCCTTATTTAAAAATAGGATTTTTGCAGATGAGCAAGCTAGATGAAGTCATTGGAATGCGCCCCAACCCAATAGGACTAGGTATACTTACAGAAAGGGAAACTTTAGACACAGGGATTGACATGCATGGAAAGAAGATGATGTGAAGACACAGGGAGAAAGGATGTCATCTCCAAGCTAAGGGACATCTGAGCCTTCTAAAAGGTTGGGGATAGTCATGGAACAGATACTCCCTTATAGTTTTCAGAAGGAACTAATACTGATGACACCTTGATTTCAGACGTTCAGCCTCCAGAACAGTGAAACAATAATATTCTGTCTAAATCTCTTAGTTTGTGATACTTTAATATGGTAGCCCCTGGAATTTTTGCTCTTTATAGGTCCCTGATGTTGTCAGCAATGAGAATAGTCATATCAAGTTCCAAGTTTGAGATCAGATGTGGTCGTATGAAATCCTTAGAGACAGAGAAGAAATGATTTAGCACCAAGAACCAGTGGCAGGTATCAGAAGACCAGGTAGTGGAACTCAAAACTGTTCACTTTAGCATTTTCTTCCTGTGAGAATGTGCTGGATTTTTTACTTTACTGGCAGCAGCAGCAGCAGTATTACTGTCAAACTGAGCATCACATTTTCCACGCAGCCTATTGTTAATTCTGTATTTGAAAAAAATGTGACTATAAGAGACTTCAATATTTATTTGTGGTAGTCATGTTTTTGTTGTTTTGATTTCAGGGACATTTTGTGTGTGTGTGTGTGTGTGCCAATTTACTTTTTTTTTAAATTTTTTATTTTTTATAAACATATATTTTTATCCCCAGGGGTCTTGCCAATTTACTTTTAATTTTCTTTTCTTTCTTTTCTTTTTTAAGATTTTATTTATTTATTTGTCAGAGAGAGAGGAAGAGAGGAAGAGGAAGAGAGACAGAACACAAGCAGTGGGAGGGGTAGGCAGGCTGAGCAAGGAGCCCAGTGTAGGACTCATTCCAGGACCCTGAGATCATAACCTGAGCCGAAGGCAGAGGCTTAACTAACAGAGCCACCCAGGTGTCCCTGAACTTAATTTTCTTAAAAAAATAATGTTATAGACTTTACATTTATGGAGACAAATTGAAAAATAATACTCCTCATATGCACTCAGTATAGATGTCAACATTTTCCTGATACCTGTCCTATGTGGCATGTGCTGGCATTGCTTTTAAGTTAGTTTTGACTTAAATTCTAAGGACCCACAATTGTGGTAAATTCATAACTGCGAACTTAAATCCATTAATGAAGTAATTCAGAGTAAGTATATATCTTCAAGATGTAGCAGTGATTAGAGGATCATCTTAAGAACTGAAAATACTAAAATTATAGCATTTCAAACTTGCTGCTAATAAGTGTATTCCTAAAAAACAAAACCTATTCCCTTGTAAATTACATATATCTCTTATTATCTATAAACATTATGTAATAGATTTAAATTATTTTTTTGTTTATATGAAAGAATCTATTGAGAATAGTAGGTGAGTTTCAGCTGAGAATGAGTAATAATGTGAAAATTTGGGATGGAATGCTGCCATTATCTGTTAGGTGAGGGAAATGGATTAATGCACTGCTCTCAGAGGGTGGTCTTGCATACACCAAGATCCTCCATCAACATTCTGGCTCCACAGGTCCGATGGAATTAATGTAGAATACTGGGTAAAACAAAGGAGTAGGGAAGGGAATACTGGATACAGAAGGATTCGAGACAATATATTTTTTGTGAGGATAGATATCTTCTGGCTGGGATGGGAAGAAAATTAGGCATAAAATGGAATCATAGGGAAAATTTCCTTTGGGATTGGCATTCACTTCTCTCCAAATTTGCCTGTTAACAATTCCTGCCGTCTCTGTGTGTTTCCATTAACAGGTGAAGTCTATTTCCCTTCCTTTTGGAACTGTGACTTGCCTTTATCAATAGAATGTGGCAGAGGGACATTGTGCAAGTAGTTCTGGGTTTAGTTCTTCAAAGACCCATAAGCTTCTATTTTGCTCTTGAAATCTAGCTATCATATTGTAAAGAAGTCCAGACCTTTCTTCTGGAGAGAGAGAGAGAGACCATGTGGAAAGGCAGTGGAGTCTGAGGCATTATCTTGATAGAGACCAAGTGGAGGAGAATAGAGGCACTCTATAATCAACCCTTAACACCAAGACTCTGGAGATGAGAAAGAGGCTTCCTTAAACTTTCCAGCCAACTCTGTACAGCTTGAGTAACGTCACCTAATTCCGCAGGGAGAGACCTGCCTAGTCAACATAGGGAATGGTGAGAAGTAGTAAATCATTGCTGATTTAAGCCACTAAGGTTTGGAATGATTTGTTATACAGCAAATCACATTTCCTGTGCTGAGGTTGAAGAATTATGAGTAACTTCTTTCTGGCAGAGAGAATATTAACAGAAGTTAGATGGCTGGAGTAGTGATGGATAATGGAACATTATGTTTTCTTCCTTGAAAAGGAACTTCAGTAGAATAACAATCTTGACCTTTTATGCCCTCCTTACTTATTCTGCCTAAGGGACATTAAATGAATTAAATCTTGAGTGACTTTAGAATGAGAAACAAAGCAATTTGTAGTCTAGTATTTCCTTTTCTTTTTCCCCTTCCTCCCTCCCTTCCTTTCTCCTTTCTTTCTTCTTTCTTTCTTTCTTTGTTTCTTTCTTTCTTTCTTTCTATCTTTCTTTCTTCCTTCCTTCCTTCCTTCCTTTCTTTCCCTCCATCCCTCCCTCCCTCTCTCTTTTTCTTTCTTTCTTTTTTCTTCTCCTCCCCTTCCTCCTCTCCCTCTTCCCCTCCGCCTCCTCCTCCTCTTTTTTCTTCTTCGTCATCTTCTTCTTCTTCCTCTTCTTCTTTCTGGAATGAATCCTTTGTACTTGTTCTCTTCAGTTCACTCATCTCTTAAGGCTTAAAAGAGATGACTCCTGCCTGGTATAGCCTGTCTTTTCTCATGTTGCTATAACTGGATGAGTACATCTGTATAAATCTGAGGTTTGGTGTCAGAAGGACAACGTTCTTAAATATATAAACCTTATTCTACAATATCAGCTCCATTGGTGAATATCTGGTTCCCATCCATCAGGTGTCTTGTTGAATTCCTTAGTCATTTAGCAGTGGAGTAGCGTAGAGACATTCCACTTATTGAGCACTGCTTAAAGATGGATGTTATTAACCTTGAATCTGAGAATAATGTTTTAAAATTCACTTTAAAAGCTAACGTTTTATAATTGGGTTAATTCTTAACTACTTAATCGAGAAAATGCATTTGGTTTTATAAAATACGGACCAGATTTTTGAAAATTATCTGCAGTGACTAAATAAATTTTGTAATTAAGCTTTGAAATGCATTTAAAGTCACATTGTTTGATTATGCAGAAGGTCTTAGTTTTTCAAAAAAGAATAAACTATGGCAAACCATATATCATTAAAAAAAACAGATAATTTTGCAAGAGAGAAAGGATTTGTGGTGAAATTGGATGCCAGTATCTGGAGTAAGAATCAGAACACCTAACCATCTTACTGATTTTCTCTTTTCACTCCTCTTCCTTCTTGTTCCTTAATTTACTCAGCCAATCAGTATAGAATTGTCTAATTGTCTAATTCTCCAGGTGGTTGTGAACATGTGAACATGTCTGCTGCCCCGACCCCGACCCCTGCCGCGCCCGCCCCGTCCTCGGCGCGGGAGTGCGTGGTGTGCGCTGAGGGCGACGTGATGGCCGCGCTGGTCCCCTGCGGCCACAACCTCTTCTGCATGGACTGCGCCGTCCGCATCTGCGGCAAGAGCGAGCCCGAGTGCCCGGCCTGCCGCACACCCGCCACCCAGGCCATTCATATCTTTTCGTAGCGGTGCGGCTGGCCGCCGCAGGCCCGGGGGGCGGCACGGAGGGGGCGGCGGGGGCGGCGCGGCGGGCGCGGCGGGGCCAGCCTTCACAGACCAGCTTTAACTCGGTCCCAGGCGTGGAGACGGCTGCCCGGCGGCATCTCAGTTCCTAACAAATAAACAGTATTGAATCGACAGGTTACAATAAAACAGAGAGAAAAGGAAAAAAAATATATATTAAAATATTTAATATAAGGTGTCATTCAATATATTCTCACAAATACATATGTCTTTCTGGGAGTTAGATGTCTTTGGGCACACTCCAAGCTAAGTGAAACTTTGAAGTATTTTGCTATTTGAGACCTAAGTAAACAATTACTACAGTTCCATCTGGACTTAAAATGAAAGTTGAGTCAGGATCATTACCAAGTGCAATAGACCTTTCTGCAGTTACTTTGCTGTCAGCTCAAATTTTTAAGGACTATATATATCCTGCTCTCTGAGACCTTATGGTTGCATGGTTGGCCACTGTTCCCTGATTAAAGTTTAAAACCACAGCACCCTTAACAGGTCATAAATCACCTCATTCATAAAGGTGCAGATTACAACAGGGGTACAACCTCATCACTTTTATGGATGACTGTTTCTGATTAGGCAAAACATAACAACAGGTATATTTTCTAAGCCTGACAAAATGCCTCTGGCTCACAATGGTGTAGGGAACATCTGTCATTTTCCCTCTCAAACATCCATCAGGCAAAATTATTAAATCAACATGCATCATTTTGGTATAATAGAACTAAAATCACTGTTATAGAACATAATTCTGGGATTGATTTTCCCTGCCTTGAAAATAAACAACTTGGCTTCACATTCATGGTTATGTAACAGCAGGAGATCATTATCTTGTGACAAAACTCTATTTTATTGACAATATCTCTAAATGATCCCTTGATAGGATATATAAAATTTAATATACATTCAATTTAGAAAGATTTCATTCACATGATAGTGACATATATCTATTTTCCATTTATTTTACAGCTAACATTTGAATCCAAACATAATATTTATTTCTGTGATGTTTACTTCTTGCTCAAGTCACTCAGCAAACATAATACCATTGAAAATTTTGATCTAATACATAGACTTTGACACCAAATGTCTGGAGGTTGACCCCTGACCCTAGTATGACGATGGATAGTGTGCATGCTCTCTAATTGGATTTACTAATCTGTGAAACGAAGATGATAATAATAATGTGTAATTCATGTGATGTTGAGTTGAATTCATGCATTTAATGTACTTAAGGCAATCTCTGGTATTTGGTAAGAACGATATGACTAGCGTTCATTTTATGGCATTCACCCTTTCATTCATGTTTCATTCTTTTTTGTTTGTTTTGTGGCCTAGAGTGACATGTCTAAATTCTCTGAGCGACTGTGTGTTAAAAAACCTTCTATTTTCACTTCTTTGTAGTATTAGATGAGGCAATATTTGTAAATTATGTTTGAAATAGTATAGAAAACATCCCTTACATAAATGACTCAAGACAGTTTTCAAGTTGATTCTTTAAAATATTTGCAATTATGATACTTTAAGAAATCATGTATTACCTTGCATTCTTTGAAAAGCTGTTTCCAACTTGACTATGCATTATCTTGTGTATTTTGCCTTTTTTTCTTCAGTTTCCTTCTTTAACCTAATTCTGTTCTGTGTCCAAGAAGGCTGACCTCTATGGACTGTATCACTGCACCTTTGCCTGATGGCTTTCTAGTGGGTTTGACCCAAGGCAAGTAGAGCAATTGAAGATTAGAAGTCAGAAACAAGGGAAATGAGGATATGCATTTTCTTGACTCCACTAGGTCACAGGGAATTAAGTGTATCTCTTTACTGAAGGGTCTGCTGGAGCCAACTCCCACTGGTCTGGTTCTGATAGCTCTCTCTTCTCTTTGCCTATTGAGACCCAGAGGTAGTAGGGCTCCAGCTCTTGCTAGCCCAGGGACTGTAGTATCCCTTGCTAATTTTCCCAACTTACTAGGGAACTGCTAGTTTCCCTTGTGATGACCACCTTTATTACTCAGTTTGAGTGTGCCATCTGTTTTCTGTCTAGATACTTGCTGATGCATGTACCCAAGTTTGAATTGTAGGGTAAGCAGCCACATCTGAAACATGTGAAAATGTTAAGTGCTTCAGAGAGATGAATTTTATGGTTGTTGAGATTCTTTAGTGTGTTTGAGGTGGTAGTTGAAGTGCTTGTTTTATGTGTAATCGTTTTGAAGATGTGAAAGTATTTGTCACCCTTAGTAATACAATTTTTTAAAAAGTGTTAAAAAGCATAGCATCTTTTGGAAACATAAGGTCAGATTAGCATTCATTTGGATTTCACAAGGTAACTGAACACAGATTTGAATTGTAAAGTAGCTGTAATTATCTTTTTAACAGACACAGTAACTCTTCTTGGCAACCAGCACTGTGATTATAGACATTGTGTTCAGTACAAACTTCCATGTTTTTGACAGGCTAGAAGATGAAAAGATACACAAGGACTTCCTGTTGTTAGTCTCACTTTTTGTTTCTTTACATCTCTTTACATCTAAAACTATGACCCAAATGGGCTTTATGCTTCATTATATATGACATATTGTCCCCTTTAGAAGAAAAAGAAACTTTGCCT
Organism: Mustela nigripes; assembly: GCF_022355385.1. Taxonomy (NCBI): domain Eukaryota; kingdom Metazoa; phylum Chordata; class Mammalia; order Carnivora; family Mustelidae; genus Mustela; species Mustela nigripes. The sequence goes on along the minus strand of NC_081557.1, from coordinate 231,922,016 downwards.
TCATGGAATAGGCTGAATTTTAGTGCTAGGATGCAACTTATTGTTTGCATGATGACAGAATCTTTCTAAATAATAAAATGTACCTAGATAATGCAATATTTGGATAAGACAAATAAATAATACTACAACATAATAATAGTAAAAATGAAGTAATTCTTAATAAGATATAGTGCATAAGAATAAGATATAGTGCATCAGAGATACTGAGAATAACAAATTACATCATAAACATTTTTCACAGGAAAAATACTAGAGCAGAAATTTAAAAATATCTTTCTGTTTGGGATACCATTTTCAGGGCTTATAATACATTGAAGTGGTCACCAGAGCAAATTCTAGTCATCCAAGCAATTCTGTCCAATTAAGGGCAGAAATACTCACATTAAAAAAGGCTACAAACTGAGGAATTAAATCTCAGTGTCCCTGATTTTCAGATCCCCAATTTCTTTCACACTTCCTGTTTCTAGTAGGTCTCATATTTTCTAGGTTCCCTCTACCTATTTGATTGATAAATGTCAATGTGTTTATGGATAACAGGGAGAGATTTTTGCTAAATCTCTTAAGAATATAAATAAGATTGAAAAAATGAGTATCTCTAATAAGCTTCCTTTCTATTCTGACCTGAGATGAAAATATTCATTATAGCAATTAGCTGGGTGATGTATGGATATGCCATGGAAATGAAGAGAAATTTGTTTTGGGGAGGAAATACACACACACACACACACACACACACACACACACACACATATCCATCCACATAAGGTGAAGATTTTGTGTATATAAAGATGTATATACACAAAATCTTCACCTTATGTGGATAGATACATATATTGAGGACTATTTATGTAATCTTTAAGGAAATGATAAAAGTGATTAAAAAAAAGACTAGGACTTTTAGTAATACGAAAATAATATATTTAAATAAAAGTGAACTATTAGATTAAGGATAATTTTTGTTTCAGAATAGGTATGAAATTAATCAAAAGAGAAAGTGAGAGATATTGAAAGACTGACAATTAGAATAATCACATGTAATTTCAGGGAACATAATTTTGAATGTAATAAAAGAGTAAATAATCCAGTACTTTTAACCTGTAACGCTTTATGTTATGGTCTCAGTCTTTCTCTCAAAGATTTTCCCTCCACTTATTGTATTGTTTATAAACTACTACAAAGCTATTTAATTTGAATAAAATAGCCTCTGTGTGTTTCATACACTTTGGTCTTTAGGAATCCTAATGAGATAAAGTCTGCCCTACTGGCATGTTCCGAGAAAGTCTGTCAAGCTCTTCTTTCCATCTCAGTAGTAGAAGGAAGCAAGCACCCACTTATCATATTCTTTTAAGGGTACTTCAGGCAGATGTCACGACCTACTGAAACAAGATACAGATTTGGTAAATGGCAAAAGTAAGTTGATTCATTGCATTAATTGACAACATGTTAATTTCCCTTTCAGAAGAGGTAGGCATAAAATATTTAGAATTGTGATAATGTCTATGACCAGTGATGCTAAAAGATAGGGCCTAACCTGATCAGTTAAATTTATGAATAACTGGGTCTGGGGCCATATGAGACATTCTCATTCTAGTACATTCCACAGAAATTATAATAAGCTGCAGTCTGTCTATACCAGACCTTGCTCATAAGAAAAATGCCAATTTGTTATTAAGCCTACTTGGATTTGGTTGGACCTGTCAAAAATCTTGATGTTTTCTCCTTTTGAGTTTTTAGTTAGCCCTGATTGATAAAATCACACATTGAAGTGTGGTCCAGAGCACATACACACATGCAGCAGGTTAAAATCAAGCGGCATGAAGATGATGTGATATTATTGCACACATAATTTTGGAAGGAACTGGTGTACAGACAAATAGAGAATAGAGTCTATTGTAGAAATCTAACACTTTCCCACATTAGTATTAATGAAATTTTGGGTTCATGAGTTACCTGATGCAGTGGATAGATATAGCTCCTTTGAGAGACATACAACTACCTGCTGATGGGCTTTGGTGAAACACCACCACGAAGAGACCTCAAATAATCTGAAAACCAAAATATCTTTTCTGATATCATTGTGTTAGAGAGACATGGCAATAAGAATAGATCAGTTCAGTAAAGCTCACTGAAAATATGGAAATGGGTTAAATGAATATGCCCCTGTATACTATACCCATGGATAGGTCACAATTCTGCTATGGGACAGAGAATAAAATCCCCTGAAAAATAGTCAGTTACTCTCAATGAACTATTGGGAGTATCTGACCTAAATAGTTTCTATGTTAAGATGAAGGAAGCTTCTTTGTTGACTGATGGAATGCTAAAAATAATGTAATACCATTTTGGAAGTCTGTTGTCATTTTCCTAGGAAAAGATATAACTATGGATGGTGAAGAAAAATATAAATCTGCAGAAGGAGACAAAATGAAGGCCATGTATCAGGAACCAGAGGAAGAATTAGACTCTCATTTCTAGGTTAAGGTTCTGGTTTGGTCATCAGCCTTGTTGTATAGTCTAAAAATTGGGTGCTAGATAATTTGACACTTAAAAAAATACTTCTCTTTGGAGAATGCAATTATAGAAATCTTTGTGGGAATTCTGAGGATGAATTAAGGCCTTCATGTTGTCCACCAATTGCTAGCTCAGAAAGAAATTACAATGCCAAAGCATATAACTTGATTTGTCTTCTGGAGTTGGCTACATGAGTATACAAAATCAGCAGACACAAAAATGATCGAACTATTCAATTTAGATAAAATGATAACATATTCCTTTGTCAATAGATGAAGTAAAAAATGTGGTTGAAGATGTATAGAATACCTTTTGAAAAAAAATCAAGTATGACTGTGGTAGATAGTTTTCAAAGAAGACATCTGATGAATCATACATGCCAGTATTTGGTCCCCATACAGTCCTCTCCTTCACTGAATGTGGGGTGGCGTGAGACTGTTGACTAATAGCCTATGAAGAGGTCCACTCCCTCCAGTTATATTCATAGACTTCAGGGGGGAGGATAGTTTCTGCCACTCCCTCCTGGAAAGCTCACTCTCAGAGTGCTGAGATAATGGGAAAGAGGATAACTACTCTGCCAAAGAGATTTTATAGAGAGATCATGGAGAAACCACTTGGAAAGGAGAGAATTTGGGATTACAGGAAAATAGGTATAGATCCCTAATCCCATCTCACAATTGAGATTACAGTTACTCCAGCAGCCATTGCCCTTTGATTGCAACCTCATGAGGCATTCCAAGTGAAACTAGTGGAACAAGTTTCCAGCACAACCCAGGGAATCTACAAAACTAGGAAAGATAAACAATGAAGTGTTGTTTTAGACCACTGAGTTCTGAGGTAGTTTGTTATTTAGTAATCAATGATCAAAATAACAGCTTTAGATAAAATCCTCTAGCTACCTGAGAATTCTAGTTTTGGTTTAAGCAAGCAGATGGATGGTAGCTCTATTTATAGCAATGGGTAAGATTAGGACAAAAAAAAAAAAAAAAATGGGGCAGGAATGGGTGGAGAAGAGGGAGAATTGTTCTATTCTTTTTTTTTTAATGTTAAATTTGAGGTTTCCTCTTACACATCTATCCAGTAAAGATGTCAAGAAGCTGGTTTGACATATAAGTTTGAATCTTTATGTAGAGTTCCAAGTTGAGGTCATAAATTGAAAGTCACCAATAATTTTAGCATTTCTAGCTATCAAAAAATAAGATCATATGGAAAGAGAAGGCCTAAGATCTATCTCTGGAATATTGTAATATTTAATTTGCATAGAGGAGAAAATAGAGAAGAAGAGTAGTTAGTGACCGAGGGAAAAACCTAGTAGGATTTGTTAGCGTGGAGGACAGGTTCTTTTACACAACAGTGTAAAACGCTCCTGAGTGGTAGAGTAAGATGAGAAGATGTATAAAAGGATATTTTATGTTTAACCTTCTAGATCCACTCTCTGTCCTCTTGCCTATATTCTATCCCAGGAGGCCAATTTGTGTGGACTAATTAAGAGCTTCTTTGAGCTCTGGTTTTTGTCAACTCAGCTAACTGGGATCTCCAGCACGATATCTGATGGAAGGAGGTGAGTAAAATTAAGGTGTTTATTCCTTACCTCATTTCTTAAAGATTTGACTTAGGCTGACCCTTTTTCTCTGCTGGGAGACATATGTTTTCCCTAGGCATACACCTCTTCATGATTCTTTACATCCAGATTAGTAAATACATTCTCCCTTTATCAGTCCAGGATTATGGTCAAGAATAGCTCCACTGCTAACCAACTTTGGGTGCTATTTTACCACTGTCGTTTCTCTAGAGTCTTCCTACACTTTACATATAAACCCTGTATTTAACTACCCTTAAATTATATTAACTTTATTATGTCATCTATTTCCTATTGTAACCTGAAGTGATATATAAACAAGACACTGGGTTGCAGTGTAGTTGTTGTAACTGTCCTTGACAAGAACAATTTCAGCTGCATGACTTGGGGGTTAGAACCCAACTGGAATATATGCATGGGGAAAATAATGTGAGGAATAATAAACAGCAACTGTAGAACAAATTTTTAGGATGTTTTGCCATAAAGGAGGCAGGACATTGGGATGATTTCTGAAGAAGGTGGTAAAAGAAACATTTTTGAGAATAAACCAAGATGAATTGTAAGTGAGAATGTTTTTCATATAGGTCATCCAGTTATGGAGAAGAAACTCTGTCCTTCTATGGAGAAGAAACTCTGACTCTAGAACTCTAAGAGGGATCCAGAGGATATCCTATGACACTGGGAAGGAAAGCAGAAACTCTGCTAACTTAAACTTGACTCCACCGTTTCATCTTTGAGCAAGTCAAAAACAAAGGCAGAAGAAGAGAACTTTGAGACTCTGTAATTTTCCTAGATTTCCATGGTAGGAAAGCAAGCAGAGATTAAGGGGAGAGGCTCTGTTCACTGATTTCCTTTTCTGAAAGTTGTATTTTGCAAAGTTATTTGAATGTTATACATTTTTGGAAACTGAGCATTAAAGGACAGCGTGCATTTGTATAATTCTGCACATATTTTATCATTAATTTTATAAATAATTTGTCTTAGCTTTTAACAGAAAATTAGGTACACTTGAAAATAACAGTTTATTTCAAAATTTATAAGTGGTCCTTAATTTCTTAAAAATCTGTGCTTATGGCAATTTGCAGTTTGTCTCAAAAGGAAAAGTGTTGGTGTCAGATACCGCTGGAAAAAAAGAGGAATGGAACTCTGTGAGATCAAGAAGCAAGAAAGCCTGGGGAAAGTAGGGTCATGTAGATACAATTGCTGAGAATCACCCCTTAGCTCTCATTTATTTACTTCCCAAGGAAACACATAAGGGGCTTAAGAGAAGAGAGAACACAGCAGCCGTGAGTCAAGAAACTAGGCAGGTTTAGTTTAAAGTGTAGCTGATAAGAGAGAACAAACCCCTTAAGCTTTCTGCCTTGTCAAACAATGATCACAGAGATCTTGACCCTCTTCACAGGTCTCTTGTGACTAGAACAGTTCTGTGAGATGCCTCATTAGTTCATGAGAGCTGGAAATGGCTTGCTACTCCATTTATATTATATTCAAAGGAGCTATTCATTTTCATGATACACTTGATGAGTTCATTTGAATAATTAAATTGGGTTACTGCACAGCAAAAATCAACTTTTAGCAATATATTTATTTCATTAACCTATTATTAATGAGTTTCTCCCTGTGAAAGAATGACATAATAAGATATAGATAACAAATATAATCTATCTAGGTCAAATATTAAAGCTGATAATGTTATTAGATTCTGAAGATTGGCAAACAAATATAGTTTTTAATTATGTAATCATCTATCTTCAAATTGATGAGGCTAGAATTTGAAAAGGTATTGGAAAACTTGTGAAATTATATTCTGTTCTGCAAATGGTAAGGCATTATTTATAAATAAATATTTATAAATATTTATGCTGGCTTTAATTCTTTGTCCAACAGTTATGGCTTCTACTCAAGTGAACAATAACAAAAAATATGAACAAAGATTTTATGATAATATAATTCTCAAAATTTGTGTCAGTAGTCTGCTTAAGTGTCAAGTATGTTGTGAATTCCAACAGGTTTGCTGACCATAACAAATATTTGAAATCCATAATGTTTGTTTAAGAAGACACAGTAGTATTTCCACTTAATCGGCTTATTTCCTTTCAAGGGGAAGGCACAATAAGAATAAAAGAGCAATAATTGCTGCACACAAGGAAATTGCAGTATTATAAAAATGAGAAGCACACAGATAAGCAAAAAGACAAAATGTAATATATCAGAGGTAGCTGATTAGAATTAATATTAATTAATATTAGAAAAATTAATCACTCTGTTAGGATTTGAGAAAAATCACTGGATGGTATGTCTGTTTTCTTTACTTAAGTTCAAAATCCATTAAGAAAAAAATATATGACAGATAAAAATCAGAATCTTCATTGCCAATAAAGTGATACTAGAGAACATAAATTAGATGTACTCCAATAATATCTTAATGCTGAATTTCTGTGTTAGACTCATCCATTCTTTCTTTCCATGTTGTGATCTGAGCTCTTAAAATTTACAGCATTAAGATTCAGAGCAGAAGACAAGCTCCCTGCTGGCAACTGACTCTGAAAAGCAAGGATAACTTGTCTGGAAGAGATGAACAGTGCCCATTTCTGAGTAAGAATTCACCTCTCATAAAGGAGAAAGTAAAGAGACAGGATGTTGGAGATAGAGTTATTTTATAGCTTTATTTTATGTATTTATTTATTTTTTCCCAGGAATGCCTGGACATGTGGTTCTGATCTTTAGCCAAGATTTAGATAAGACAGCCTAGCTAGTGATTTATGATGTTCTATATAAAGTTCAAAGCTTCATTGGAGGCACCTAGGGCTAGATTTTTTCTATCACTTAAAGATGTTTAGATTAATGGCTTACCTCATTTAACTAGTTTCATAGCTTAGCTTGACTGTAATGATGGATGGTATTAAAAGATGCGACTGGAGACTTTTTCTCAGATCCCCATGAAAATGAACTTTCTCACATATTTTTGATAGTTCATAATAAAAGATGAAATGCATCTTTACAATTGACAGTGAATTCTGGAAAGCTGCATACAGAAGACTCCTTGACCCCAATGTTGGCTTGTGCTTTCTTTTTGCAACTGCGGTATGTCCTTTGCATTTATCACAGCTTTAAGTGAGTGCAGTTTAAGGAGTCTAATGAGTCCTTTTATTTATCCAACTCTGCATACTTGAGGTAATTGCACCATCTTGGGGAACTCAACATTTTAGGTCTATAAACATATATGTGTATATAGATACTCATGCCATACACAAGAAATAAGCTCTCAGTATTTTTAATGGAGAAACTATCATTGACTGAAATATTCTAAAAGGAACTAAGAGTTAATTAGCACAGGTCTAGAATTCCTACAACAAATGAAATTTAAATTTGCCTTTAAAGAGAGACATACAAAAAAAAAAAAAAATTACCTGCAGAGGGAAGGAAAGCTGAGCTGATAAGACCCATAAACATAACAAAACTTGAGCAGAAAGTGTTAAAACTCACATACAAACAAAAACGCAAAATGATATAAAACAAAAAATGCTTCGCTGATAGTTAGATGCCATGTTAAAGAATGAAAAATGAAGATGGGCAAGAATGTGCATTCTGACTCAAGAGGGGCTATGAAGTATGATCCAAATGGAAATAGAACTAAATCAAGGACAATGGTCCAGGACCTTGGCCACAGAAGCATGAGAAATAAACTCATGGGAGACCATAGACTCCTATCTTAAGGGAATTTATGAAGAATTTGGTTTGCATAGTTGCTTTCCAAGTGACAATGTTACAAGTGTAAGCAAAAAGTAGTTGCACTCAACAATGCAGTTAGTCAAAATTTAAAACCTGCTAAACTTGATTAGGATTATACTGGTGTGGGGAAGAGGAACATTACACTCTTATAATATGAAACAAAGTTTATCCATACAAAAGACATGGAACCCTCTTAAACTGTTGGTGGGAGTGCAAGTTGATATATCCACTTTGGAAAACAATATGGAGATTCCTCAAAAAGTTAAAAATAGAGCTACCTTATGACCTGGCAATCATATTACTGGGTATTTACTCCAAAGATACAAATGTAGGGAAAGGCTATATCTATCACAATGTTCATAGCAGCAATGTCCACAATAGCCAAACTCTGGAAAGACCTGAGATGTCCTTCAGCAGATGAATGGATAAAGAAGATGTGGTCCATATATATAATGGAATATTACTCAGCCATCAGAAAGGTTGAATACCCAACTTTTACATCAACATGGATGGGACTGGAGAGGATTATACTGAGTGAAATAAGTCAACCAGAGTAAGTCAATTATCATATGGTTTCAATTACTTGTGAAACATAAGGAATAACATGAAGGACATTAGGAGAAGGAAAGGAAAAATGAAGGGGGGAAATCAGAGGGGGAGACAAACCATGAAAGACTGTGGATTTTGAGAAACAAGGGGAGGGTTTTAGAGAGGAGGGAGGTCGGGGGATGGTTTAGCCTGGTGGTGTGTACTTAAAGAGGGCATATATTGCATGGAGAACTGGGTGTTGTACATAAACAATGAATCTTGGAACACTGCATCAAAAAGTAATAAGGAGCATCAAAAAGTAATAAGGAACTGAGGTTTGCTGGGGGAGAGAGTGGGGTGAGTGATAGGGTGGCTGGGTTGTGGACATCGGGGAGGGTATGTGCTATGATGAGTGCTGTGAATTGTGTAAGACTGAGGATTCACAGACTTGTACTCCTGAAGGAAATAATACATTATATGTTAATAAAATAAAATTTAAAAAAATTTAAAAAATCTGATGAAGTATTGTATGGTAACTAAGATAACACAATTAAAAAAAAAGAATCCAAAATAAACCAGTTTTTGGCCATTGATATTGCAATGAATGACATTTGGTATATGGGCTGAGGTCACTTTTGTTGAGAAGGCCATTTGTAGTTTAAAATATTTAAATATTAAATTCTTGTTTAAAATATTATCTTCAGAACTGACTTATTTTTTTTTTTTTATGCCATGTTTTGTGCCTTGTTAATATTTTTTTTTTATTTTTTTATTTTTTATTTTTTTTTTATAAACATATATTTTTATCCCCAGGGGTACAGGTCTGTGAATCACCAGGTTTACAGACTTATTTTTAAATGATATTAATCTAAATAAATAACTTCCATTTGATGGAATAATGGTATAATTAGCAAGATTACTTTGATGTTAACAAAACTAATGAGATACTACTGAAGATGAACAAATATGTTGACTAAAATTCCTACAAGATGTCTTCCAATGGAAACTGGCAAGGGAAGGATCTAGATTTAATTAATAATCAACTATTACATTGAATCAATCTATTAATACTTTTCATAACACTTGAATTTTGGTAATAGGAGGAGATAGAAGAGTTGTATCATTTCAAGCAAGTTTGTTCAATTTGTTAAACTGAACTTTTTTCTTAAAAGTAGTATCTAGTGGGGCACCTGGGTGGCTCAGTGAGTTAAGCCTCTGCCTTCTGCTCAGGTCATGATCTCATGGTCCTGGGATTGAGCCCCCCATCTGGCTCTCTGCTCAGCAGGGAGCCTGCTTCCCCCGCTCCCTCTGCCTACTTGTGATCTGTCTCTCTGTCATATAAATAAATAAAAATCTAAGAAAAAAAAAAGTAGTATCAACTAAACCTCTTTTGATGAAAGAAGTCATTGATGAAAGAAGTCATTGGTATTTTGATGTTTGTCCTTTCTTTTTATGTGTTTTTGGTTAAACCAGTTATACAACTTGGCTACATGACCAGGGAAGTATAACAATAACCTTACTAAAAGCCTTCTCTTAATCTCTTGACAGCAAGCTTTCTTGCACACATTTTTTTATATAATTTTTTTATTTTTTATAAACATATATTTTTATCCCCAGGGGTACAGGTCTGTGAATCACCAGGTTTACACACTTCACAGCACTCACCAAAGCACATACCCTCCCCAATGTCCATAATCCCACCCCCTTCTCCCATTTTTATGGTTTATAATTTGAAGATGAAGCACATTCCATGTGATTGAACAGGAAGACTAAGGAGTTGTGTCTGGAAATCTCTAAGGCCCCTTGATGCTCACTTGTGTTTTCTTTCTCTTATACCACCATATTCTTGCCATTTTCTTCCATTTATTATTATTATTTTTTACTATGTTATGTTAGTCACCATATAGTACTCTACATTTTAAGTCTCAACTGCATGTACTCTAAGAAGTTTTCTGAGTCCCTTTAATCATTAGGCTGTATGCAACTGATGCATAAGAAAACTCCAAGAGTGTTTTCCTGTTGGCTGAATCTCAACATGGGTGAAAAGTATATGGTCAATATTTGCTAGCTTTTCTTAAACCCCTGGGCATAACTTTCAAAACTGTGGTCACTCAGAAGAACAATGACATCAGCAGTTTATCAGGACAGGCTTGACAGATAAACAATTTTGGTAGGAGTTTCATTGATTCTTCTCCTACCCACTTAAGCCCCCATGTTGCATCACCACTTCCTCATATCAGGGAGATCATATGATAGTGGGATTATGGACATTGGAGAGGGATACTCTGCCTAACTTCAAAATTCAGCTTGTAAACTATTTTCTGGATCGATACAAGCCATCAGAGTTTTAGAATGAGATTTTATGAAATCATATATATTCCAATAATATAATTTTAATAGTAATTTGCCCCATTTTGAATATAAAGTTCTACCAACTGTGAATTTCCTGCTAATAAAGTTCTGTGATTGAATCACCTGTACAGGAGTTGCATCATATTAGTAAATCTAAAAAGCAAAACAACTTTAATGTCTAAAGTCAAATTAAATTTTGCTGGTACATTCAGGGAAATTAAATTTCCAAATTCTTTCTTCTCAAACATTTTTGTGAAAGTTATCAGGTAGAAGAGCTCTTATAGTGGTACAGAGTTAATTTTCTATAAATATTTCAGCTTGATCTGTCTCATAACACTTATTATGAGAGAAAAATGAGTGGATTGACATTCTGCCTTCTTGAAATAGAACTTGAAATGTAACATGAGTTAAGTGTTTGATGATGGAAAGGAGAGCTTATTGGACACATTACCCAGGAGATATGGAGAAGGCTTAGGAATTTTAATATATTAGTAATTTTAGTAACAGGAACCAATGACTGAAGTAGGTTGTTTAGTCTAATTCTGTGAGAGGAGAATGTATATAATAATAGCCAAGAAATTCTTAGGGAAAACTTCTTTTATAGACCACATAAGTGGGAATGGTATATTTTTTAAAAAGTATTCTATAAACATCTATTCATTGACATTCAATTAAACTCTTAAAATTCAAAAGTGACTTTTTATCTTTAAAATACTGACAATCTAGTACAGGCAACAAGCCTACAAAAAGATGATTATAAGAGAAAAAAATGTACACCGTGTCCCCTGGGAACTTGGAGGAAGAAAATCTAACACAAGCTTTCTAGGATATTGCATATTAATTTGAGATAGTCCTCAAATAACACATAGGCTTTGGCAGGTAAACAATTTTGGCAGGGGAATAGAACTGTATTCCAGAGAATGTAGATCTTTAGCAATACCATGAGTGGAGCTTTTAGGATTTATGAGATAAAGATAGAATATGGTCATATTCTTCCTCTTTGAATATATCAGCCTGGGGAAGTGGCAATGGCAACCTACTGGATTTGTTAATATTAGGTATTGTCTACTTTACCCATGTAGAAATCTTAAGGAAAAATTCATTTCTCTTTCTGTGTTCCACACCTTGAGTAACATAACTATAACTCAAATATCACTAATTATGAATGGAATATTTGTCAAAGCTTCTGTTGGGAGGTAGAGGGAATGTCATTTAAACCCTAACAAAAAGACAAAAATTAAAAAAAAAATGGGGGAGTACTGCTACTACAAATGTATTTTTGTACAAATTAAGAACCAATCCCGCAAGCGTCAAGGTGGATATAAGCACTTGCAGATTGGTAGGGGGAATGATGCCACTCCACAATTTACAATGGCATCATTTCCAAATAAGCAGCCCTGCAGTCTCATTGTTTGGCAAGAAGAGCAAACCCTATGGACTGGTCCTTATCCCCTGCCCAGTCAACTGAACAAACTTCTTAATATATTCAACAGCCATTCAAAATACTGATTGCAGATTTTAGTCTTTACTTAGGCTTCCTACATTATAGTTAATATCTTTCCTCTCCTTCCTTTTTTTGACAAAACACTCCAAAATTTCTTTAGCAATATAATATGTAAACATACATGTGTGTGGGCATCTATGTGTGTGTATGTTTGTGAATGTATGTCTCAGAGTCCACCTTGTCAATAATAAAAGATTTTTTAAGATTTTGGGTATATTTGATAGGAAGTTATAAAATAATGAGGTCTTATTTTTTTTTAATAAATATCAATGAAGATTTAAACATTACAGGGGTATCTGGGTGGCTAAGTTGGGTAAGCATCTGCCTTTGGTTAGGTCATGATCTCAGGGTCCTGAGGTTGAGCCTCACATTGGGCTCCCCACTCAGCAGGGAGTCTGCTTCTCTCTACCCCTGCCCCTGATTCTGTTTTTCCCACCCCCCATCCTGCTTGAGCTCACTCTCTCTCTCTCTCTCACACACACACACACATAAATAAACAAACAAACAAATAAATAAATGACTAATGAATAAATAAAATCTTTTTAAAAATTAAGATTTAAGAATTATAAAATTATAATCTTGAAATTGGTCACATGATTTGAAAGCTTCCCCTTTCCCTACTACTAGCACATTTCATGAAGTGAAGGCATAAAAGGATGGCATTTATAAAAGTTAAAGAAAGTGGTTCATATGTAGCTGATTCTCCATAAATGCCAGTTTCCCTTGTCTTTTTTGCCTCCTTAATCTGGACCATTAGAGGGAAGGGATGCCTACTCTGAAATTCCAGATGGGTGGACAAGTAGGTAGTGTTGGTGTCTTTAAAAATTGTCACCAATATATTTTTTTTGTATCATTTACAAAATAGATTTGAAAAAATGTTATGAGAAGAAATAGGCCTGACATAATTTGGGGACAGGGCCAGAAAAACCACAGTTCTCTGAAATTTCTTTGTATTGTCTGGAATACATCAAGTTAACATAATCACTCTTGTTATCACTACATTTTCAGTTTTGCTTTTCAGTTCTATAGTAAAGAAAGTGTACAGCTTAAGCTTTATAAATATTTAAGGTGCTGCTATAAGGAGTTGAAGTCTGAAGCCAGGTGGAAATAGGGAAATGCAATTGGAGAAAAAGACAAAACATTAGAAAAACCTCAAACAGTGCCTGGAGATCTTAATAGGAAAACAAGTGGGCTGAAAGACAGAAACATCTCCTTTAGGAGCTAATTTCAAAGCACCTGAAGTCTGAAAGAGTACAAAAAATTTTATGCAGTTTCCATTGAAAACATGTATTTAAAGATCTAGAAAAATCAAGTTCCCTTTTAGAGATCTGGCCTCAGAACTAGGGTCTTAGTAAGATTAGATAGATTTAAATACCTAGTACCTATGACTTTATTCTAAAAATAAATTATTTGTTTTAAAATATTTGTGAGTTGGAGTACCTGGGTGGTTCAGTTGGTTAAGCATCTGCCTTTGACTCCAGTCATGATCCCAGGATCCTGGGATTGAGTCTCGCATTAGGCTCCCTGCTCAGTGGGGAGTCTGTTTCTCTCTCTACTACTCCCCCTGCGTGTGCTCTTTCTCTGTCAAATAAATAAATAAAATCTTATAAAATGAAATAAAAAATTAAATAAAAATAATTTGTAAGGCAAGATTGCATTTCTTTGGGAAAAGAAAAACAATTACTCAAAGTATCTTTAATAATAACAATAGAAAGTGATCATTATTTCTAAGTGGTAGGTATGAGAGTAAGTGCCACAAATGCATCATCTTACACAGTTGTCTTTATGAAGTCGGTCTTATTACTATCCACAAATGGACGTTTACAGAAGTAAACTAATTTATCAACTTCACAAAGCTTACAATCAACAGAGCCGAGATTTGGATCCAAGTCTGTCCACCCCAAAGTCCTCAATCCCAATCATACCAAACGCAATCTTTATTAACATTTGATGCAGCAGGCAGAACTTGGAACAGGCTCCATGCTTTCTGCCTGTGGGTGTTCATGGTATAACCCCTTCCTTCTAAGTGTGGCAGGACTTGTGACTTACTCCTAGACAATAGAATATAGAAAAAGGTTGAGAGCTTTTGCGAATGTAAATAGAACCCCAACTCATAATCTCTGAGTATGCTTGTAGAAATAAGTGGCCATGGCAAGAAACTGGACAGTCCTATAAACTGTAGGCAGCCTCTAGGACCAGAGGAAACTTCTAGCTGACAGCCAGGAAAAAGCCAGCATCATACAATTGTGGAGGAATGGATTCTGCCAACAGCACAAATGAACTTCAAAGTGGATTCTTACCTAGTCAAGTCTCCAAATGAGACTTTAGACATTGATTAGACCCTATGACACACTAAGAGAAGACCCACTAAAACTGCTCAGATTCCTGATCCAAAGTAACTATGAGATAATAATTTGGGTTGTTTTGTGCTGGTAAGTCTGTAGTAATTTGTTAAGCAGTAATATTAGTTGAATATAAAGTTACAACTATATCATATTAATTATAAGAAAATTTTTCTAAGAAAGCTTTTTATTTGGATGACTAAATGCTTATACTTATAACCTCTTTTTTCTCCAACTTTAATGAGGAAGAATTGACAAATATAACTGTATATATTTACAATGTGCAGCATGATGATTTGATATACATAAACATTGTGGAATGATTAAAGAGAGCAAGATAATTAACACATCTATCACTTCACACATTGTGTGTGTGTTAAAAATGCTTAAGTCCTACTCTCAGCAGCTTTCAAATATTATGCTATACATTAAATCCTCAGAACTTCTTTTTCTTTGTTTTTGTTCTTTTTTTTGAATCTTCAGAACTTGCTCTTTTAACTGAAAGTTTGTACACTTTGACTTTTATCTCCCCATCTCCCTTTCTCCACAGACATGACAATCACCATTCTTTTCTGTTTTTATGAAATCAGAAAAAAATTTTCCACATATAAATGACACCTTACAGCATTTGTCTTTCTTTGTCTGATTTATTTCAGCATAATATTCCACAGTTTCTTCCATTTTGTTGAAAATGGCAGGATTTCCTCCTTTTTATGGACGAAAAATATTCCATTGAATAGTAATTTTTCCCTTATCCATTGTTTCACTTCCCATGGTTTTAGTTATCCATGGTCACCGTGATTCAGGAGCAGAAGGTCTTCCTGACATACTCTCAGAAGGTCAATAGTTGCCTAACACTACATTCAACGCTTATGTCATTTACCTCATACCATGACATTATGTAGGCATTGTATCATCTCACATCATCACAAGAAGATAGTGGGTGAGTGCAGAGAAATAAGGTATTTCTCAGAGACATCACAAACATAATTTTTAATAGAGTAAATTGTTATATTTATTCTATTGTTACACATCTCTTATTGTGCTTAATTTGTAAGTTAAATTTTATCATAGGTACACATATGTAGGAAAAAAAAAAACAAACCAAAATAATTAAGGTTTGGTACTGTCATTTCAGGCATCCACCAGAGGTCTTGGAATGTATCCCACATGGATATGGGGTACTACTATACATATAAAATACATTTTCTTTATTTAAAAGATTTTATTTATTTATTTGATAGACAGAGATCACAAATAGGCAGAGAGGCAGGCAGAGAGAGAGAGAGGAGGAAGCAGGCTCTCTGCTGAGTAGAAAGATTGGTGTGGAGCTCGATCCCAGGACCCTGAGATCATGACCTGAGCTGAAGGCAGAGACTTTAACCCACTGAGATACCCAGGTGCCCCAATATATTTTCTTTAACTATTAATGTGTCAAAGGACATTTGCATTGTTTCCATATCTTGGCTATTGTGAATAATTCTGTGTTAAACATGGATGTTCAGATATCTCTTTGAGGTACTGTTTTCATTTCCTTCAAATATATACCCAGTAGTGGGATTGCTGGATCATGTGATAGTTCTATTTTTAATTTTTTGAGGAATTGCTGTATCATTTTCTATAATGGCTATACCAATTTACATTTCCACAAGAGTGAATAAGGGTTCCATTTCCTCCACATTCTTACCAACATTTGTTTCATGCTTTTTTTTATAGCAGCCATCCTAACAAGCATGAGGTGATATCTCATTTTGGTATTTCCCTGATGACTAGTGATATTGAGATCATTTTCATATGTCTACTGTTCATTTGATTGTCTTTGGAAAAACGTCTATTCAGTTTCTTTACCCATTTTTATTTGGATTATTTGCTTTTTGTTTGAGGTATATGAGTTCTTATATATTTTGGATATTAACCTTTTTTTTTCCAAGAAATATTTTTTTTTAATAAACATATAATGTATTTTTATCCCCAGCAGTACAGGTCTGTGAATCATCAGGTTTACACACTTCACAGCACTCACTAAAGCACATACCCTCCCCAATGTCCATAACCCTACCCCCCTCTCCCGATCCCCCTCCCCCCAGCAATCCTCAGTATGTTTTGTGAGATTAAGAGTCACTTATGGTTTGTCTCCCTCCCAATCCTATCTTGTTTCATTTATTCTTCTCCTACCCACCTAACCCCCACATTGCATCTCCGCTTCCTCTTATCAGGGAGATCATATGATAGTTGTCTTTCTCTGATTGACTTATTTCACTAAACATGATACCCTCTAGTTCCATCCACATCATCGCAAATGGCAAGATTTCATTTCTTTTGATGGTTGCATTATATATATATATATATATATATATATATATATATATATATATACCACATCCTCTTTATCCATTCATCTGTTGATGGACATCTAGGTTCTTTCCATAGTTTGGCTATTATAGACATTGCTGCTATAAACATTCGGGTGCACGTGCCCCTTTGGATCACTACATTTGTATCTTTAGGGTAAATACCCAGTAGTGTAATTGCTGGGTCATAGGGTAGTTTTATTTTCAACGTTTGAGGAACCTCCATGCTGTTTTCCAGAGTGGTTGCACCAGCTTGCATTCCCACCAACAGTGTAGAGGGTTCCCCTTTCTCCATATCCTTGCCAGCATCTGTCATTTCCTGACTTGTTAATTTTAGCCATTCTGACTGGTGTGAGGTGGTATCTCATTGTGGTTTTGATTTGTATTTCCCTGATGCCGAGTGATGTGGAACACTTTTTCATGTGTCTGTTGGCCATCTGGATGTCTTCTTTGCAGAAATGTCTGTTCATGTCTTCTGCCCATTTCTTGATTGGATTATTTGTTCTTTGGGTGTTGAGTTTGCTAAGTTCTTTATAGATTTTGGACACTAGCTCTTTATCTGATATGTCATTTGCAAATATCTTCTCCCATTCTGTCAGTTGTCTTTTGATTTTGTTAACTGTTTCCTTTGCTGTGCAAAAGCTTTTGATCTTGATGAAATCCCAATAGTTCATTTTTGCCCTTGCTTCCCTTGCCTTTGGCAATGTTCCTAGGAAGATGTTGCTGTGGCTGTGATCGAAGAGGTTGCTGCCTGTGTTCTCCTCAAGGATTTTGATGGATTCCTTTCTCACTCTGAGGTCCTTCATCCATTTTGAGTCTATCTTTGTGTGTGGTGTAAGGAAATGGTCCATTTCATTTTTCTGCATGTGGCCATCCGATTTTCCCAACATCATTTATTGAAGAGGCTGTCTTTTTCCATTGGACATTCTTTCCTGCTTTGTCAAAGATTAGTTGACCATAGAGTTGAGGGTCTATTTCTGGGTTTTCTATTCTGTTACATTGATCTATGTGTCTGTTTTTGTGCCAGTGCCATACTGTCTTGATGATGACAGCTTTGTAATAGAGCTTGACGTCTGGAATTGTGATGCCACCAACTTTGGCTTTCTTTTTCAATATTCCTTTGGCTATTCGAGGTCTTTTATGGTTCTATATAAATTTTAGGATTATTTTTTCTATTTCTTTAAGAAAATGGGTGGAATTTTGATAGGGATTGCATTAAATGTGTAGATTGCTTTAGGTAGCATAAACATTTTCACAATATTTGTTCTTCCAGTCCAGGACCATGAAACATTTTTCCATTTCTTTGTGTCTTCCTCAATTTCTTTCATGAGTACTTTATAGTTTTCTGAGTATAGATTATTAGCCTCTTTGGTTAGTTTTTTTCCTAGGTATCTTATGGTTTTGGGTGCAATTGTAAATGGGATTGACTCCCTAACTTCTCTTTTTTCTATCTTGTTGTTGGTGAAAAGACATGCAACTGATTTCTGTGCATTGATGTTATATCCGGACACTTTACTAAATTCCTGTACAAGTTCTAGCAGTTTTGGAGTGGAGTCTTTTAGGTTTTCCACATATAGTATCATATCATCTGCGAAGAGTGATAGTTTGACTTCTTTGCCAATTTGGATGCCTTTAATTTCTTTTTGTTTTCTGATTGCTGAGGCTAGGACTTCTAGTACTATGTTGAATAGCAGTGGTGATAATGGACATCCCTACCAAGTTCCTGACCTTAGCAAAAAAGCTTTCAGGTTTTCTCCATTGAGAATGATATTTGTGGTGGGTTTTTCATAGATGGCTTTGATAATATTGAGGTGTGTGCCCGCTATGCCTACACTTTGAAGAGTTTTGATCAGGAAGGGAAGCTGTACTTTTTCAAGTGCTTTTTCAGCATCTATTGAGAGTATCCTATGGTTCTTGTTCTTTCTTTTATTAATGTGTTGTATCACATTGATTGATTTGCAGATGTTGAACCAACCTTGCAGCTCTGGAATAAATCCCACTTGGTCGTGTTGAATAATCCTTTTAATGTACTGTTGGATTCTATTGGCTAGTATTTTGATGAGAATTTTCACATCTGTGTTCATTAAGGATATTGGCCTGTAATTCTCTTTTTTTGATGAGATGCTTGTCTGGTTTTGGGATCAAGGTTATGCTGGCCTCATAAAATGAGTTTGGAAGTGTTCCTTCCATTTCTATTTTTTGCAACAGTTTCAAGAGAATAGGAATTGTTTCTTCTTTAAATGTTTGAATAGACTTCCCCTGGGAAGCTGTCTGGCCCTGGGCTTTTATTTGTTTGGAGGTTTTTGATGACTATATCAATCTCCTTACTGGTTATGGGTCTGTTCAGGTTTTCTATTTCTTCCTGGTTCAGTTGTGATAGTTAATATGTCTCTAGGAATGCATCCATTTCTTCCAGATTGTCAAGTTTGTTTGTGTAGAGTTGCTCATAGTGTGTTCTTATAACTGTTTGTATTTCTTTGGTGTTATTTGTGATCTCTCCTCTTTCATTCATGATTTTATTTATTTGGGTCCTTTCTCTTTTCCTTTTGATAAATCTTGCCATGGGTTTATCAATCTTATTAATTTTTTCAAAGAACCAACTCCTAGTTTCTTTGATTTGTTCTATTGTTTTATTTTTTTTTCTATTTCATTGATTTCTGCTCTGATATTTATTATTTCTCTTCTCCTACTGGTTTTAGGCTTTCTTTCTTGTTCTTTCTCCAGCTCCTTTATGTGTAGGGTTCAGTTGGGTATTTGAGACCTTTCTTGATTCTTGAGAAAGGCTTGTACTGCTATATATTTTCCTCTCAAGACTGCCTTTGCTGTGTCCCACAGATTTAGAACCGTTGTGTTTTCATTATCATTTGTTTCCATGAATTTTTTCAATTCTTCTTTAAATTCCTGGTTGACCCATTCATTCTTTAGAAGGATGCTGGGGTTCTTTCCAAATTTCCTCTTGTGATTGAGCTCTAGCTTCAGAGCATTTTGGTCTGAAAATATGCAGGGAATGATCCCAATCTTTTGATACCAGTTGAGACCTGATTTAGGACCCAGGATGTGATCTATTCTGGAGAATGCTCCATGTGCACTAGAGAAGAATGTGTATTCTGTTGCTTTGGGATGAAATGTTCTGAATATATCTGTGATGTCCATCTGGTCCAGTGTGTCATTTAAGGCCTTTATTTTCCTGTTGATCTTTTTCTTGGATGATCTGTCCATTTCAATGAGGGGAGTTTTAATATCCCCTACAATTATTGTATTATTGTTGATGTGTTTCTTTAATTTTGTTATTAATTGTTTTATATATTTGGCTGCTCCCACATTAGGGGCATAGATATTTAAAATTGTGAGATCTTCTTGTTGGACAGACCCTTTGATTTGGTTATAGAGTCCTTCCTCATCTTTTATTATAGGCTTTGGCTTAAAATCTAATTGATCTGATATAAGGATTTCCACCCCAGCTTTCTTCTGATGTCCATTAGCATAGTATATTGTTTTCCACCCCCTCATTTTAAATCTGAAGTTGTCTTCAGGTCTAAAATGAGTTTCTTGTAGGCAACATATTGATGTTTTTTTTTTTTTTTTTAATCTATTCTGATACTCTGTGTCTTTTGATTGGGGCATTTAGCCCATTAACATTCAGAGTAACTATTGAGAGATATGAGTTTAGTGCCATTGTATTGCCTCTAAGGTAGGGGACTGTTACTGTATATTGTCTCTGTTCCTTTCTGATCTACTACTTTAAGGCTCTCTCTTTGCTTAGAGGACGCCTTTCAATATTTCCTGTAGAGCTGGTTTGGTGTTTGCAAATTCTTTCAGTTTTTGTTTGTTCTGGAAGCTTTTTATCTCTCTTTCTATTTTCAATGATAGTCTAGCTGGATACAGTATTCTTGGCTGCATGTTTTTCTCATTTAGTGCTCTGAATATTTCATGCCAGTTCTTTCTGGCCTGCCAGGTCTCTGTGGATAAGTCCTCTGGCAATCTAATATTTTTACCATTGTATGTTACAAACTTCTATTCCTGGGCTGCTTTCAGGATTTTCTTTTTGTCACTAAGACTTGTAAATTTTACTATTAGGTGACACGGTGTGGACCTGATGTGGTATGGACCTATTCTTTTTTATTTTGAGGGAGGTTCTCTGCACCTCCTGGATTTTGATGCTTGTTTCCTTTGCCATATTAGGGAAATCGTCTATAATAATTCCCTCCAATATACCTTCTGCTCTCCTCCCTCTTTCTTCTTCTTCTGGAATTCCAATTATTCTAATGTTGTTTTATCTTATGGTGTCACGTATCTCTCGAATTCTCCCTTCATGGTCCAGTAGCTGTTTGCCCCTCTTTTGCTTAGCTTCTTTG
Source organism: Mustela nigripes (assembly GCF_022355385.1). Lineage (NCBI taxonomy): Eukaryota > Metazoa > Chordata > Mammalia > Carnivora > Mustelidae > Mustela > Mustela nigripes. The sequence goes on along the minus strand of NC_081557.1, from coordinate 231,900,762 downwards.
TTCTCTGTCATTTGGTCTTTTATATCACTATTTCTTTCTTCTACCTCATTTATCGTAGCAGTAAGAGCCTCCATTTTTTATTGGACCTCATTAGTAGCTTTTTTTAAATTTAAACTTGGTTAGATTTTAGTTCTTTTATTTCTCCAGAAAGGGCTTTTATCTCTCCAGAGAGGGTTTCTCTAATATCTTCCATGCCTTTTTCTTGTTCTTTTTTTTTTGTGATGAGTTTTTCCACCTTGTCATTTAGTCTAGATAAGAGTATATGAAGGGGAAAATAAAATACTGAAAGGGTGGCAAAGACCCCAGGAAAATGTGCTTTAGCCAAATAAGAAGAGACCCCAAATCGTGGGAGGGACAAAGAGGATAAAAAGAAGTTCATAAATAAATAAATAAATAAATAAAACAAAGAAAAAAATTAAAAAATATATATATATATATTAAATGAGTAAAAAAACGTTGAAAAAGAAGAGGGTAAAGTTAAAAAACATTTAGCAGAAAAAAAATAAAATTAAAAAATATTTAAATTAACTACAAGACCAAAGACTCTAGGAGAAATCCATCAGTTCCGTGCTTTGCTTTCTCCTCCACTGGAATTCTGCTGCTTTCCTTGGTAGGTTAACTTTCTCTTGGCTGGATTTCTTGTTGATCTTATGGGGGAGGGGCCTGTTGTAGTGATTCTCAGATGTCTTTGCCCCAGGGGGAATTGCACCACCCTTACCAGGGGCCGGGCTAAGTAATCTGTTCAGGTTTGCTTTTGGGAGCTTTTGTCCCCTGAATGCTTTCTGTAGAATTCCAAAGGATGGGAGCCCACTGGAGCCGAGAGCTTGAGGCCCCACTCCTCAGTGCACCCTCAGAGAAAAGAGCCCAATCACTCCTGTCTCTCTGGCTTCTTGTCGTGCTCTGAGCTCACCCAGCCTTCAACCGGGTCAAGGTAACCCCAAGCTGAGAGCTCACTCCTCAGCTCTTTTTCTGTAGCTGGCTTCCCTGGTCTAATACATGCGAGCTCTGGGACACTCAGTCACCCCTGATCCTTCTGTGACCCTGTGAGGCCTAGTACCATGTTGGCCCCACGCGGACTTCACCCCAGTTTAACCTCTGGAACTATGTCCCTCAGTGGAGCAGACTTTTAAAAGTCCTGATTTTGTGCTCCTTTGCTCAGCCGTTTGCCGGGAGCCAGTCCCTCTGCCCGCGGTCTATCTTCCCATCGCTTTGGATTCACTTCTCTGCCAGTCCTATCTTTCAGAAAGCAGTCGATTTTTTGTTTCTAGAATTGCTTTTCTTCTTCTATTTAATCTCCTGTTGGATTTGTAGGTGTTTGCAATGGTTTGATAAGCTATCTAGGTGATCTCCTGCTACCTGATGTAGTCTCAGTCAGCTACTTCTCCGCCATCTTGACTCTTCCAGCGGATATTAACCTTTTATCAGATACACGGTTTTCAAATATTTACTGTTATTTCATAGACTGCCTTTTCAATTTATTGACTGTTTCCTTTGCCGTGCAAAAGATTTTTAGTTTGATGTAGTCCCATTTGTATATTTTAGCTTTTGTTGCCTGTGCTTTGGTGTCATATCCATGAAATCATTGCCAAGACAAATATCAAAGATAATTTTTCCCTGTTTTCTTCCAGATTTATGGTTTCAGGTCTTACGATTAACTCTTTGATCTATTTAATTTAATTTATGTGCGTGGTTGTAAAATAGGGGTCCAGTTCATTTTGTTGATAGCCAGTTTTCCTAACACCATTTAATGAAGAGACTATCTTTCCATCTTGTGCTCTTGGACACTTTGTCAAAACTTGATTGACTCTCTGTGTGGGTATGTATCTGAGCTGTCCATTCTGAGCTGTTGGTCTATGTGCCTGTTTTTATGCCAGAATCATACTGTTCTTATTTCTGCAGTTTTGTACTATAGCTTGAGATCAGGAGTTGCATTGCTTCCAGCTTTCTTCTTCTCTCTCAGGATTGATTCAGCTGTTTGTGGTCTTCTGTGGTTCCCTAAAAGGTTTAAAAGAGTTTTGTTTTTTGTTTTTTGTTTTTTCCTATTTCTGGGGAAAATGCCATCAGAATTTTGGCAGGGATTACATTGAATCTGTAGATCACTTCAGGTTTGTAGTATGGACATTTTCACAATATTATTTCTTCCCTTCCAAAAACATGAATATCTTTCCTTTTTTTTTTTTTTTTTTTAAGATTTTATTTATTTATTTGACAGAGAGAAATTACAAGTACACTGAGAGGCAGGCAGAGAGAGAGAGAGAGAGAGAGAGAAGGAAGCAGGCTCCCTGCTGAGCAGAGAGCCCGATGCGGGACTCGATCCCAGGACGCTGGATCATGACCTGAGCCGAAGGCAGCGGCTTAACCCACTGAGCCACCCAGGCGCCCCTGAATATCTTTCCTTTTATCTCTGTATTCTTCAGTCTCTTTTATCAATGTCTTATAGATTTCCTTGTAGGATTTAACCAGGCCTCCCTAGTTAAATTTATTCCTAAGTATTTTTTCTTTTTTGGGGGCTGTTATAAATGGGATTTCTTTCTTAATTTCTCTTTCAGATAGTTTTTTGTTAGTATAGAAACATATCTGTTCTCTGTATGTTGTTTTGTATCCGGAAACTTTACTGAATTCATTGATTAGGTCTTGAACATTTTTAATGAAGTCTTTAGGGTTTTCTGTATATAAGATCATGTCATCTGCAAATAAGGTAATTTTATTTCTTCCTCTCTCACTTAGATACTTTTATGTCTTTTCTTGTTTAATTGCTACAGCTAGAACTTTCAGCACTATGTTGAACAGAAACAGTGAAAGTGGAAATCTTTTTTTTTTTTTAAAGATTTTATTTATTTATTTGACAGAGAGAGATCACAAGTAGGCAGAGAGGCAGGCAGAGAGAGAGAGGGGAGGAAGCAGGCTCCCTGCTGAGCAGAGAGCCCGATGCGGGACTCGATCCCAGGACCCTAAGATCATGACCTGAGCTGAAGGCAGCGGATTAACCCACTGAGCCACCCAGGCGCCCCGAAAGTGGAAATCTTTATCTTGTTCCTGATCCATTAGAGGAAGGCTTTCATCTTTTCACCATTAAGTGTTGTTTGAGGTATGGGCCTGTCATATATGGCCTTTATTACACTAAGGTACATTCTTTCTCTACCTAATTTGAGAGTCTTTATCATGAAAGCTATGTTGAATTTTGTCAAATGCCTTTACTGCACTATTGAAATGATCACACAATTTTTATCCTTCATTTTGTTAATGTAGTCTATGACTTTGATTGATTTGTGTATTCTAAATCATCCTTGCATCCCAGGGATCAGTCCTATTTGACTGTGATGTATAATCCTTTTGATGTGGTCTTAAATTCAGTTGGCTAGTATTTTGTTAAGGATTTTGCATTTATTTTCATTGTAAATATTGGCCTGTAATTTTCCTTTCTTGCTGTACCTTTTTCTGGCTTTAGTATAGTGTAATGGTGGCCTCAAAAAATGAGTTTGGAACTATTCTCTCCTCTTTATTTTTTTGGAAGAATCTGATAAGAATTGTTGTTAGTTCTCATTTCTTTAAAGAAATTAAAAATCTAAAAGCAGGAAAGGGGAGAGATGAATAGTCTGAGCACGGAAAACTTTGACAGCTGTGAAACTATTCTTTGCGATATAATAATGGTGGATACATATTATTATACATTTGAAAAAACCCATAGAATGTACAACACTGAAAGTGAACCTGAATGTAAAACTATGGATTTGGGATAATAATAGTATTTCAATGTAGGTTCATCAGTTGCAGCAAAGGCACCACTCTGATGTGGTATCTTTATAGTAGGAGAGCCAATGCATGCGTCTGGGTTGGGGTATATTGAAACTCTAATTTTCACTCAGTTTTGCTGTGAACGTAAAACTGCTCTAACAATAAAATTAATAAAATTTATTTAAAACAGAACAAAGATAAGTTAACTTTTGCTCAACACTTAACACTAATGATCTATATGGGTAAATTTATGAGTAGGAAACCAATTTCACTCATGTTTGACTAAAAAGGAAGCAGTGAGGATAACCACAGTATTCTGCAGTGCCATGAGTGAGAAGCAAGCTCTGATAAGCATGAAGTTTTGAGCCACAGTGAAATCCACAATCCACTATCTGGTTACCAACTCTCTGTTGAGAGGCAGCTGTGTTGAGCAGTGATATTAACGGGGGTGAGAGCACTAACCTGACCACCAGATTGAAGCTGCAATTATGTGACTGGAAACTCAAATAGCAGAAACTTATTCTCTGTCCTTTCCACTGATTTTGTAAGCACCTAACCACTTGTAGTAAATCTATTTGCATTTGTAAGACCTTGATGGACTGTGTATCCTTCACTGGGAAATTATTGATAGACTAACCTAATAAACATAAAATACAACATCATTATACAGGTGCTTTTGAAACACCTGAAGACACATCAAAGCCTGTACTCACTAAACACCTCTAAAGAGTAGGTTCTATTGGTAGGTGATGCTTTAGTGTCATTGGTATGATTTTTTTTTTTTAAAGAGGTAAAATCGGTATATACTATTAGATAAATTTCAGGCGTATTGACTCATTTTTTAAAATAAGCATTTTGTTTTATAATAGTTTATATTTACAGAACAATGATAACAATAGTGCAGGTTTCTATCAATAACCATAGCCATATCTGTCAATTATTAACATTTTGAATTAGTGTGCTCAGTTTCTCACAATTAATGAATTTTTTTTTTAAGATTTATTTATTTGACAAAGAGAGAGATCACAAGTAGGTAGAGAGGCAGGCAGAGAGAGGAAGGGAAACAGGCTCCCTGCTGAGCAGACAGCCGGATGCGGGGCTTGATCCCAGGACCCTGAGACCATTACCTGAGCTGAAGGCAGAGGCTTTAACCCACTGAGCCACCCAGGCGCCCCTCACAATTAATGAATTGATACTGATCTGTTATTATTATTATCTATAATCCACACTTTATTGAGGTTTCCTTAGTTCCTACCTAAGGTCCTCTTACCATTTTATAATTCATCTAGAATATCACATTAAACTTAATAGTCATGTCTTCTGAGGCTCCTTTTGGCTGTCACAGTTTCTCAGGTTTTATTTTTTTAATATTCTTGACATTTTTGAGGAGTACTGGCCAGGTATTTTGTAGAATATCCCTCAGTTAGGGTTTGCCGATATTTTTTCTCATAATTAGCTTGGGGTTTGTGTTTTGGAGAGTAAGATCAAAGAGGTAAAGTGCCATTCTAATTACATCACATCAGGGCTACATACTACCGACATGACTCTCACAATTAAAGGTAACTTTGATCACCTGGCTGAGGTCACATTTTTCAGGGTTTACATATTAAAAGTTAGTTTAACCCCTCTTTATGTTCTTAACTCTTTGGAAGTGACTATGGGCATCCCCCACTTAAGGAGTGGGGAGTCATATTCCACCTCCTTGAAATTAGAATATCTACATAAATTGTTTGGAATTCTTCTTTCTGTTATTAACTTCTGTTTTGGATCCACTGTGGTTTGAGAAAATGCCTCAAATAATTTCTGTTGTTTTGAATTTGTTTAGATATGTTTTATGACCAAGAATGGAGTCTATACTAATAAATGTTCTAGGTGAGCATGAGAAGAGTGTGTATTCTGCTGTTCTTGGATGGCATGTTCTATAAATCTCAGTGAGATTAAGCTGATTTATAATGATGTTCAAGACATCTATTCTTATCTATTTTCTACCTTTTTTTTTTATTCACTATTTAAAGAGGGCTATTGAACTCTAAAAACGAAAGTGAATTTATCTATTTCTCCTTCCAATCCTATCTGGTTTTCCTCTTGTATCTGGATGTTCTATTGTTAGGTGCTTCACACTGTTGGGATTGCTGTCTTCTTTGAGTATTAGCCCCTTTGTCATTAAGTAACGTTTCTTGTTATTTCTGATAATTTCCCTTGTTCTAAAATTGGCTTCATAACTATTTTCTATATTACTGTAGCCACCTCTTTCCGCCTTCTCTGTTATTAATTGAACCTTTTTATGATTTCATTTTGTCTCTTTTCTGACCATATCAATTACATTTCTTTAAAAAAATTATGGTGCTTGCCCTCGATCCTGAAATGTACATTTTTAACTAATTTGAGTCCATCCGCAAATGACACTATACTGCTTCACAGGTAGTGCAGATACCTTGAAACTGTTTTCTCAGTTCCTCCCTCCCATTTTTTGTGGCATTGTTATCATTCATGTCACTTACTTTGCATCTTTATTAGATTGTCTGAATGAATTCCTATAGGCTTCTTGATATCAATGACAGAATCCTTGGATCAGAAAACAAAAAACATCTGTACAACTGTAGCTGGGTACTATAGGTCACTGCTACACACAGGTGTTTGCTGTAACAACTCAAGGGAAAAAGTAGGCCGCAAGGGTGTGAGATCAGATTCAAGAAGTATGCACTATAGCTCTGGAGCCAGATTCATATAATTTAATTGCCTGTTCTACTGTTTTTAGTTAGGTAGTATTGGAGAACATTACTTAAATGTTCTGAACTTGCATTCTCATTCAAAAAGGGAAAATAGTAAAAACATAAAATTCATGGAGATTTTACAAGGGCTAAATGTATATGTAGATATTTTCTATTATATGTGTACTCTTATAGATAATATACTTTCAAAAACACGAGAGATAAAAGCTGGAAAGTCTTAATCAGGGAAATGATTTGCAGGTCTTCAAAAATGGCAGGATGACCAAAGTAACATCAAGTAATTCACTTATAAAAAGAAATGTAAATGTGATATAAATTACTTTTCATAAATGTGAGGAAATTTGTTGTAGCAAATTTAATACCTTCTCCAAGGTCATATAATTAGTTGTCATATATTTATTTTTATGTGTTTGTATATGTACATATATTTCACAAGTACGTATGTGTATGCACTGCATTTTGCCCAAAGGATTTGGAACACTTCACATGATAAGTTAAAATATAAAATTCAGTTTTCTCAGTTCTTGAATTCTGAGAATTATCAAACACAAATTTGTGAAGGAATATCTTCTCTTCCTTTTATCAATATATTTTATGTGTACTATATATTTGTTTGGAACATTTATCTTTGAGAAATAGAAAATATAGTGCCAGAGTCCTTTCAGAATTTCAAGACATAATTTGATGTACAAGAAACATAGTTTTTATGATACATGAAACCTTTATGAAAATGTTGATATCACCAATTTGATAACATTTATTGAAGTTGTAAAGAGTAAACTGACTTCATAAGTTTTATCTTTAACCCTTGGAATTAGAAATACTCCAGATACTCATTGAACTTAGGATAATATTATTTCTTATCTCTCATATATTTTGATATGACATCTTTTAATCCAAAGAAATTAGATTGAAGCTCTGTGAAACCTTAGGACAAAGAGTAAAGAAAATGAAAAGAAAAGCAGCATCGGGGATTGTGATGGACTCAATTGTGTCTTCTGAAATTTATATGGTGAAGTACCAAACCACAATGTCAACTGCATTTGGAATTAGAGACTTTAATGAAGTAATTAAGATTAAATTAGATCACAAGGGTACGGGGCTAATCAGATAGGAACCGTGAACTTATAGGGAGAGGAGGACACACCTGAGATCTCTCAGTGCATGGGAATGAAGGAAAGATCACATGAAACCCCAACAAGAAGGCACCTATCTGTAACCCAGGAAGAGACCTTACCAGGAACCAACATTGCTAATACTTTGATTGTGGACTTCTGGCCTTCATAACTTCGAGAAACTAAATTTTTGTTGTTTAAGCTATCCCATCTTGGTGTTTTATTATGATAGTCCAAGATGACTAATAGAGTAATAAAACTGAGACTTTTCTGGGAAGATGTGAAGAAATATAGAAGACACAGGAAAAAAACTATGAAGGTAAAATCTAAGTCTTAAGTTGTTAAATAAGATATTCTGAAAATGAAGAAAATTATATCTAGGCAAATGGAAAAGATTAACTTGAGTTTAATTAAGTTAAGACATATGTCAATTAAGTCTTAACATTAAAGTCTTGAATTAAGTCTTCTTTAATGTATATAGATGTAACCAAAATATGTAATAAGAAGCATACATAATTGCCAAGAATGAGGACATTTAAAATTCAAAGGACTGTATTTCTGCAAAATTTACATATACCCAAACTTGAAAAAACCCTAAATGAGTGACTCTGCTTCAAAAAAGTGTGTGTGTGTGTGTGTGTGTGTGTTCAACACTTTTATAGCCAGGATAATTTAAGTTTACAATGTATTTCATTAACAGAACACAAATATACCTTTATACTTTATATAATTAATTCCATAAACAAATTCATCTATAAAATTAGTTTTTAGGAACATTCAGATATCTCTTGATAATTGGCAAACTAATTCATTTTAAATGCAAATAAGATGGTCAAAATATCCATAACATATATCGTAGGTATTTTCAAGCTAATCATATCACTTATAATTTACTATTAGTACTCAGGAGAATTTATATGTATCAGAATATGAATCAAAATCATATGTGAAAGCCATAATACTTCAGTATAACCTTTTGTAGTTAAATATTAATCATTCAGGGAGTTATTTTAATGGTTTACTTATTCACTGGAAATAAAGTTAGGAAACACAATACATTATGTCTTAATTTGATCAATTAGAGGAGGTCTCAGTAAGACAGGCTTTGAGAGGAAGGGGCTTGCATATCCTTAGGCAGGAATTTGCATGCTGTTGACATTAGTACTGAATCACAGTATTTGCTGGAGCCTCATTGTTGCTTCAGCTTGGGAACTAGAGGGCTCCTCTAACTGCCTGAAACACTTTGGTTCTCTCTCTCTCTTTTTCTTTTCTTTTCTTTTCTTTTTTTTTTTTTTTTACTGTTTTCTACTTTTTGAGTATATCAAAAATTAAAAACAACTTATATTGCAATGTCAACATAGGTCAACCATTAGAATTTTTTTAAAAGAGTTACCATGTTTTATTTTTTGCTTGTTTTTATTTTTTTTGGTACAGATTCTGAAATGTCTTAATCCTTTCTCCCTATCCTAGTAACACTTTTGGCTTTCAAAAATAGATAAAGAAGAAGAATTTTAGTATACCTTTCCTTAGCTCTCCTCTCACTTCAAATTTTGATTGTGAGAGTTTAAAAAGCACACTTCAAAGCTTTTTTAGACATTAGATTTTTACACCAAGTTTAGAAAAGATATTTTTTTTCAACTTAAAACAATTTTTAATTTTCCCTATTCCATTTTTTTTTAAATTTTTTATTTTTTATAAACATATATTTTTATCCCCAGGGGTACAGGTCTGTGAATCACCAGGTTTACACACTTCACAGCACTCATCAAAGCACATACCCTCCCCAATGTCCATAACCCCACCCCCTTCTCCCAAACCCCCTCCCCCCAGCAACCCTCAGAAAAGATATTTTAATTATCATCTGCAAAATATAGTGTCATAGATATAAAGATATTTCAGCCTATTTATAACCACTTTATTTCTAAGCACATATTTCTAAGTACTTTATGTATATTTATTCATTCAATATCAAATACAAATAATTATAATAAAACCAATTTATGCATTTTATATAATATATGATATTACATGATGTATAATTTATGATATATAAATCATATTTTTAGAAATTGTCAATATCTGAATTAAAACTGCAAGCTTCCTCACAAGCTTTCTCAAATGAGTATCATTTCTCTTATCACAGACTCACGTATAAGAAAAGAGCAATAATAATTTTAAAAGAACTTTGTCTAGAGACTGGCATAGATAAAACAGATTGCCTTGTTTCTCTGGATAGGTGTTTTTATTTGACTCAATAGAAGACATTGTGATCATAGGAAGACAAGGGCTAAACTTTAAGGACATTTATGCACTGGCCAAAAAATTACAAAATACATATACCACACTTTTGAAAGCCATATCATTTCTCCTCAAAGGAGCTTGAATGCAGTTAAGAGTTATCTAATGCACTCACATTCTTTTGCCTTAAGGCAAAATGACTCTTGTTTTCTTTTGAATCTATAAAAATGGTCCATGTTTTGGCTTACTGTACTGATCCTGAATTTCGATCATTCCTTAGTAATCTTACAACTTAATCTACAATATGAAGTCTTGCCATTTCTGTCAGTGCTTCCAGTTAATGCCCGTAGGAGTAGCAAAATCTGCCCTTGAGCAAAAATTTCATTCATTTAAGAATGTCTATCAAAAATGAGGCAAAAATTAAAAACACACAATATTTGCAAGGATGAAATTTTTCTTTGTTTTGGAGACCTATTGGCCAGTTACTCCATCTAGACTCCCATAAAACAATATGGAGGGATTTATAGCCATAGATAGCAACTCTGTAATACTTGAAAAAAATAATGAACTGTCAGAAAAATCACATTTGACCAAGTCAGAAGATACTTTTTCTTTTTCACCATGTTTATCCAGTTTTGTCTTCTCCCTACATTCGTTCTCCTTCCATTGCTCCTCATGCTCACTATCTCTTTCTCTTTGTTTACAGCTTATTACTTCCACTTCCAGTCTTTTCCTCACAGCATTTTCTTTGTATCTTCTAAGTATTATTTTCACTCACAACACTTAATTGATCTTTACTTTAATATCTCCTTTTCCTTGGCTATTTTACCCAATGATTTTATTAAGTGGAAGTAGGCTTGACTTTGATAAGACAGAGAAGTACATGTTTTCTAATCTCAAACAAAGACAGTATAATCATCTTGCCTTTTTCTACATAGCAGAGGGAAAGGCATAGTAATGTACTCATCAACATTTAATATAACTGAACTTTAAAAAATGGCAGATTTAATGCTCATAAAGAGATGTATTTTGTACTTTTTTCTAAGTTGAAAAATGAAAAATTGTTTATATTTTATTTTCAAAGTGCTGCAATAAAAATTTCGTGTTTATAGTGCATAGAAGTAGTGACCCTGATGACTCATATATAGAAAATTCATTGCTTAACTTTTAAAGTGGCATATCATCCTATTTGTTCTAGTTTACAATATTTGCTAGCTGTTAAATTGTTTTGAACGGTCACAACTTTTTGTCTTCTTTAATATGATAATAATCTAATATTATAGCTTTGCTATTTCTTGAAAGTGAAGACACATTGTCTCCCTTCATGTTAATGCAGATCAAAACATAATAAGAAAAATCAGCTTATATAATCTCACAGTTGAAAAAGATACCAGTCATGTAAATAATACATGTTTAAAGCATTGTGCTATATTAAACAGTTAGTCTAATTCTCTTCCTCATTTTAGAGATGTAAAGACTGAGGCCAGAGGAGGCTGAGGGACTCCTATGAATCACTCTGACAGTGGTGTTGATGGATCAGAACTTACCTGTGCTGAATCCTTTATTTAGTAGATTTTGAAATCTCGTTCTGCTTCAAAACAATAACAACAAATACCAAAATGCATAAAGATAAAGACAAGGATTTAAAAATTTTCTCTGTCACTATGGAAATTTAAGTTAGTACATTAATCAGTTGTTCTCATTTTTATGTCCCTCTCATAGCTGAATGCTTCATGGAATTTGAACAAAGTGTTCAATGGCTGTGGGATGCCCATAAACAAGACCTAGAAGTAAACAGCTGAAGAATAATCCTATTGCACTGTGAATATGTTTGATACATTTGCCTATCCTCCTGATATTTGAATATGGTTTAGATTTAGGAAAATATGTCAGCATTTTAAACTTAATTATGGCTATAATAAATAAAATACCTTGAGAAACTATGCCAAGTCTTCATAATGCCCATTAGCCTACAACCACTTTGATTTTACTGGAATGTTTGAGATTTCTTTCAAACTGTCTTTAAATGGAAAGCATCTTGAAATTATTCCATCTCATAAGTTCATAATTAATTAAATTTACTACTAAGATTTAGTACATATACTTCATTTGCATAACCATCTGCTATGTTTGCATAAATACAGTGCAGGTTCTATAACTTACTTCCTGAAAATACTGTACAACTTTTACGAAGAGCTGGTCCAGTGAGGGCTTGCCTAGCGTTTTCACAGTGCTTGCATTTGAATTATCATGGAGGTGCTTTAATTCTAGTCTCTAGCCAATCTAGTTATTTGACTGTGATAGATACTTTTTTTTTTTCTTAGCATCTCCTACACCTTGGCAATAGCTTCAATTTTCAGTTGGAAATACAACCCATTCTCAGTCCACGTTAACTATTGGCAGAAGGTTGTTAAGTTTTATTTCTTAATTTTCTTAAAGATTTTATTATCTATATGACAGAGAGAGAGAGAGAGAGAGAGAGAGAGAGAACAAGCAGGCAGAGCATTAGACAGAGGGGGAAGAAGAAGCAGGGTCCCCACAGAGCAGGGAGCCTGATGTGGGACTTGATCCCAGGATCCTGGGATTATGACCTGAGCCGAAGGCAGATGCCACTCAGGCACCCTGGGAGTTTAGTTTTAGATGTGTGAAAATTAAAACATCTCTTTGATAACCATGTGGAGGTGTCAAATAGATATTTGATCATATGTCCTTAAGGTTGTAAGGAGTGATATTGTATGGAGATATATAAATTTGATAGATGGTAGATAAAACATGAAGAATATATTTAGAAAAACTAACACTCTATCTGGATACTAATATATCTAGGTAATATAATATTATAGTTATATACTAATGTTTAGAGATAGGAAAAAAGGGAGGAGTGGGTAGACGAAAATGAGAAAGTGCACCAACTCATAGGAAGAAAAGGAGGTGACTGAATTTCTAGTCGCTAAGTGGAGAAAGTTTGAAAGGAGGAGACAACGTTGAAGTGGATCAGATGCTAAAACAAATGTATATAACTGACCTCTGGATTTTGCAACATAAATAATGTTGGTCACATTTTAAAGATTTGTTTATTTATTTATTTGAGAAAGAGAACAAAATCTGGAGGAGGGACAGAGGAAGGGGAAGAGAATCTCAAGTAGACTTCCTGCTAAGTGGGGAGTCCCATGTGGGGCTCCATCCACGGTTCAATCCCAGGACCCTGAGATCATTACTGATGCCAAAATCAGGAGTTGACCACTTAAACAACTGTGCCACCTGGGGGCTTCACGTTGGTCACATTTTAAATGTAGTTCTATAGGAGTGGTGAGGGCAAACATCTATTTGAAATGGGTTTATAAGAAAGAATAGGAGAAGAAAATTGGAGAAAGTGAGTACAAGATATCTCTTTGAGAGAAGTTTGCTATAATAATAATAATAATAAAGCAATGGGATAGAAGTAAAGGTTGAAGTGGGAGTTGAGACAGGGATTCTTATTAAGGTGGAATTATCGGTTATCATGTTTGTATGTGGATAGGAGTAATCAAGCACCAGGGGAAACTGGAGATGCAGAATATGGGAGAATTTCTGAAAGCAGAAGAGAATGAAAGTTAGTGAGGAAGTGGATCATAAGTGGGCCCTCTATATAAACAAAAGATGAACTACAGTCATAGGTGCATGGATATATATGAATGTGTGGGCAAGAGCTTTTGTGTGATCTCTGATTCAATATGTCCCTTGTAAAATTTGAACTAAGGTCAGAACTGATAATGAGAAGGGAATGACACTGGTGGAGAAATAGACAGAAAGAAGGTATGGAGTACTCAAGTGGAGGAATAAGATAGGATTTTTTTTTTCCCCAGGCAGTATTAAAGAACACTTGAGGTTATTGATAATGACATTTAACTGAAAATAGCCAGCACTGTTTTGTTTTGTTTTGTTTTGTTTTGTTTTAGGGGGTTATTTATTTATTTAAGGAAGGAAATGAGGGAATAAGAATTTTAAGGGACAAAGAAGTTGAAAATCAGTGTAACCTAGGGGTGCCTAGGTAGCTCAGTCAGTTAAGCATCTGCCTTTGGTTTAGGTCATGATCTCAGGGTCTTGGGATCAAGTCCTGCTGGCATCAGGCTCTCTGCTCAACAGGCAGTCTGCTTTTCCCTTTCCCTCTGACCCTACCCCCTGCTTTCGCTGTCTCTCTTTCTCTTCCTGTCTCAGATAAATAAGATCTTGTGAAAATAATCAGTGCACCCTAGGTTTTGGTGGAGCCAAAGATTTGTTAGAATATGGAACTACGGGAAATTAGCTAAAAAATGAGAAGTGGTAGTTAGGTGTTTGAAGTCCAAAAATAAGATTATGAAGGGATTGCAGTTATTAATAAAAGCATGTAAAGGAGGGAAGAGGATATGACTTCAGACAATAGGTTATACAGGGAGGGAGGCTCCAGAACTAAAATTCTGGTGTGCAGAAGAGTGCAACAATGATCCAGGAAACAAAAAAAATGAGTGATAGGACCTTGGAATATAGATGGATACAACAAAAAGAAGGAGTACCTTAAAGAGTCTGGAGACATGAAACTCAAAATTAAGCTTAATTTTCTTATTTGTTTTAATATTGTCACTCCTTTATTAGACGATAAACTGTGTGAGGACACAAATGCTATGATTCGTTACTTCTCTAGCTTCATTACCTAGAAGAGTGTCTGAAGCATAGTTGTCATGCCTTTGTTGAACCAAATACATTATCACAAAAATAAAAATCCAGAAGACAGAAATAGTTCAAATATATATCATTTTGGATATGATATAAATTTGTTCAAGGTTGAATAGTGACTCAGAAAATAATAAGCAACTCTTCTTGGAAATGGTGAATCAGAAAAGGCTTCTGAGAACATGTGATTCATGAACTGAATTATTGGAATATGGTTAAGTGTTGTCAAGACAAATGAAGAAGGGAGATGGGTTACTGGTATGCCAGTAAAATAAAATTATAAAAGACAAGATATGTGAGCACAAGCATGAAATATTTTATACTTCTAAAAAGTGGTTTTGTTATTATTTTATAATAACAACAGAGTCATTGAGAATAACTCAAAATATGACAAGAAAAATGATAGTAATAGTTATAATTTTCTTATTCAGAAACAATGTTCATTGTCAAATTGGTACTAATATATCTACACACACATATGAATGGATTTTTAAAATATCAATGGTGCTATGCATCAAAAGATTTTTCAGACACTTTTTTTTAAGACTTTATTTATTTGACAGAGAGAGAGAGAGAGAAAGAGAGAGAGAGGGAGATCACAAGTAGGCAGAGAGGCAGGCAGAGAAAGAGGAGGAAGCAGGCTCCCTGCTGAGCAGAGAACCCTACACAGGGTTGGATCCCAGGACCCTGAGATCATGACCTGAGCCAAAGGCAGAGGCTTAACCCACTGAGCCGCCCAGGCTCTTGGACTCATTTTCTATCTTAATACATAAAGATGTGCCTCATTACTTTTTGACCAACAGCATAATAGTGTGAAGGTTTTTGGTGGGAGGTATATAATTTACTCAAACATTTCTTAGTTCATTTTCCTTTGGGTGATTGTATTAGTCAGGTTTCTCCAGAGGGACAGAACCAATAAGGTATGTATATGTCTGCATATCTATATATGCTACCTATATCTCTATTTCTTTCTTTCTAGAAAGAGACTGTGCTTTATTTATTTTAAGGAATTGCCTCTTGTGGTTGTGGGGACAGAGTCTGAAATCTGTAAGGGAAAACCTGCAGGCTCAAGACTCAGGATAGAGTTGATGTTATAGTCTTGGAGGAAGTCAGTCTTGAACAGAATTCCTTCTCTCAAGACAACACAGTATTTTCTCTTAAGGTCTTCAACTGATTGGATGAGACCTACCCATCTTAGGGAGAGTAATCTATCTTCTTAGAGTATACTGATTTAAATGTTAATCACATCTGAAAAATACCTTCACAGCAGCCCCTAGTGTTTGACCAAAAACTATGTACCATAGCTTAACCAATATGCCATATAAAATTAACCATCATAGTGGTTTATAATTTAATTACCATTATAATCAATGTAAAGAATTATCCTTTTAGGTATGATACAAGTATCTATAGAGTATCTTGGAGGTATGACATAGTTATTTTTATTATTATTAACTAATATAATAATATACTATTATAAAATTTTAGGATATTTTTCTAAAAGTTGAATTGCTAGGAAAAGATGTTATGTGTTAAATATGAAATGTACTGTCATCCAAAAATGCTGTATCAGTGTACACTTTAACAGTTTAATCCAAACATTTAAGGATTTTCCAGCAATTCTAACTACTAAACGGAGAAAGTATTATTTCATTTATTCACTGTTCAATCTAATATATAATTATTGAGTTCCTTCTCTTCTTTAGACATTAGGGAACAAATCATATAATTAAGTCATTGTCCTCAAGGAGCTTAAATCTAGTGTGGGAAATTCACACAATCAGATAATTATAAATGAATAGAAAGTGCTATCATAAATGTCTGCACAGAATATTACAGCAGCATGCAGTAAGAACCTTCTAACTTCTTTTACTTAGAGTTGAAGAGGAAAGGACATCTGAACTGAAACTAAAAAATTGGGAAAGAGTCTATTAAAAAAGAAAGGAACAACATTTTATTTTTATTTCTTTTTTTAAAGATTTTGTTTATTTATTTTACAGACAGAGATCACAAACAGGCAGAGAGGCAGGCAGAGAGGAGAAAGCAGGCTCACTGAGGAGCAGAGAGCCCCATGCGGGACTCGATTCCAGGAACCTGGGATCATGACCCGAGCTAAAGGCAGAGGCTTTAACCCACTGAACCACCCAGGTGCCCCAGGAGCAACATTTAAAACAAAATCATGTGCTTACATTTCATGTGCTAAATGGTGGGGAATTTTATGGGGTGTTTCTCAGGACTTAAAAATGATCATGTGCAAATTGCTATTGAATTGTGTGGAGAAGGCCTTTGAGTAGTTCAGGAGGAATGGCAGAGTAACCAGGGGAACCAATGTTAGATGCAAGGTTGAAATAGTGGGCAATGGCGAGACAAATAAGAACCTTATTTGAATATGGAATTTCGACTTTGTCATACCTGAAATGGAGGATTTCAAGCAGAGGATTAATATAATTAAATTTAAATTTCAGAAAGATCACTCTTTTGATGATATGAAGGTTGGATGGGAGTTAGTGGGGATAGAAGTTTGATTCAGTGTTAGTTAATAATATTTTGCTGACAAATGATAGTTGTCTGTAACATTTTCAGGGATTCTATCAATTAGTGAGGAAAAGCCAGGTGACAAAATAAAGAGAACACAATTCGGCTTCTTATATTTTCCCAATTTTCTACAGATAGCACATACTCCCTTTTTTAATATAATGGGATGTGAGAAAGTCCAGAAAACAATACCCATCACTTTCAGGTTATGTATCAATTGGGAATTATAATAAGAATCAGTAGTGAAAGAGAAAAATGTTAACTTTATTATTCATGAAGAAAAAGCTATCTAAGGAAGGTGATCTTTTACTTCCAGTCTCTGCATTAGAGGGAAACATACTAGAAGGAGTGTACAATGGATACCAAGCAACAGTTTATCTTGTCACCCAATTCCTAAGTCATGGCCCTTCTCTGGAAAGTTAAGAGGAAATGGCATTTGTCTTTCTCTGACCTATTTCCCATACAACAATACTCTTTAGATCCATCCATGTTGTTACAAGTGGCAAATTTTCACTTTTTTATGGCTAGAGAATACACACACACACACACACACACACACACACACACATATACACATACACACACCCTGCATCTTCTTTATCCATTCATCTATAAATACACATTTGGGTGCTTCCATAAATAGGCTATTTTAAATAATGCTGCAATAAACGTGGGGTGCATATATCATTTTGAATTAGTGTTTTGTATTTTTGAATAAATGTCTAATAGTGTGATTATTGAGTCATAGGGTAGCTCTAATTTTAACTTTTTGAAGAGCCTCCATATTGTTTTCCATAATGGCTACACTGGTTTGTAAGCCTATCAACAATGCATGACAGTTCCTTTTTGTCTCCATCTTCACCAACACTTGTTTCTTGTTTCTTGTGTTTTTGATTTTAGCCATTCTGACAGGTGTGGGGTGATATCTCATTGTAATTTTGACTTGCATTTCCCTGATGATGAGTGATGTTTAGTCTTTTAATGTGTCTGTTAGCCACCTACATGTCTTCTTTGGAGAAATGTCTGTTCATATCTTCTGCCCATTATTATTATTTGATTATTTGTTTTTTGGGGTGTTGAGCTGCATAAGTTCTTTATATTTTGGAGACTAACTCTTGATTGGTTATGTCATTTACAAATATTCCTCCCTATTCAGTTGGTTGTTTTTTAGATTTATTTTTAAAGATTTTATTTATTTGAGAGAGGTGGGGGAGAGAGCGAGCGGAGCGCTGAGCACAGAGCCTGACACGGGGCTGGATTCTATGACCAGAGATCCTGATCTGAGCTAAAATCAAGAGCAGGACACTCAACTGACTGAGTGACCCAGATGCCCTGGTTGTCTTTTAGTTTTGTTGATTATGCAGAAACTTTTGATTTTAATTTAGTCTTAATAGTTTATTATTATTTTTTAAATTTCTCTTGCCTCGAGACATATCTAGAAAAATGTTATGACTGATGTCAAAGAAATTATTCCCTGTGCTGTCTTCTAGGATTTTTATGGTTTCAAGTCTCACATTTAGGTCTTTAATCCATTTTGAGTTTATTTTTGTCTATGGTGTGAGAAAGTGGTCTAGTTTCATTTTTTTGCTGGTAGCTGTCCAGTTTTCCCAACCCCATTTGTTGAATAGACATTTTTTCCCCATTGCATACTCTTTTCTGCTTTGTCAAAGATTTATTGACCATATAATTGTGGGTTTGTTTCTGGGTTTTCTACCTTGTTCTATTGATCTGTGTCTATTTTTCTACTGTTTGACTACTGTAGCTTTGTAATACAACTTGAAATCTGAAATTGTGATACCTCTAACTTTGTTTTTCTTTTTTAAGATAGTTTTGGTTATTTGGGGTCTTTTGTGATTTCCTGCATATTTCTTTATCTTTACTTAGAAAAAAAATTAATGAGTTAATGAGATGTGCAAGAATATCCCAGCACTGAGACCAGACTCCCTAAATTAAGAAAACATGTATTCTAATTCCCCAGGCTAATTATGTCAAGTATAATTTACAGTTCTGTTCCCAGAACTCTAGTTATAATTTTGCAAACAAACAAGTGCATACATATCATGATATAAACTTAAATAAAGGAGGAAAACTGGAAAGAAATAAAAAACACTTTTATCATATTAGAATATTAGTTGGCCTATGCCATTTGCCTGAAATTTATGACCTGTGAATTTAAACATATTTTTGTCTTAATACATTCTCAGGGGGTAGCAACCCACAAAGCCACTTTCTTAGAGTAAAAAACTGAGGCATTTGAGAAGCTGCTGTCTTCTCACAAAATAAAGAAATTTGTGGTAACTGCAGTTCTATTCAAGTGTTTCCCCCCACCCCGTTCTTTATTTCCAATTATAATTGGAAATGTGTCAGCAATAATGAATTGTATGTAGACTCTAAACATTACAAGAAAAACAAAAAGTCTCCCTTCTTCCATGAGAAGGCATGAATTTCTAAGTCTTGTGCTTCAGTGTTTCCATTCACTGTTACAGAAATGCTTCAGCCTGAGAATCCTGTCTCCTCTGAAAGGGTCTTTCCTCATATATCATTAATCCCTCCAGAGCTAGATTTAGTCTTGTGGTACGAGGTACTTCTTGAGCATGTATTCAAGATGTGGACCTCCAAGTTCAGTCAGCTCTTCTGCTATTCCCTATTTGCAAATAGAATTTGAGATAGCCAACTTAGAGGTTCTATGTCCTCAGTGAGCTTCCAGAATGCCCCTCTAATGCCGATGGATCAACCCCTTACAGTTAAATTCAGCAAACAGAGTTCTATCTCATAATATCTCAAGGGTGTCTAAATGAAATGACTCTCATATATGTAATAACATCTTTGCCTCAGGGCGACCTGTTTGCTAAGACATCTATAGATCTGCCCGAGTCTGCTGCCACCTGCTCACATTTGCTGTGGTTATTTTAAGTTCAAAATAAGGCAGCTGGAGCCCTAAAATCCTCTTGCACCTGCTAAAGCCTTTGTCTTTGCTGAAATCTCTGAAGCTATGTAGTTTGCATTTTGGGGCTGCCAATACTTGGCACATATACAGTCCTAATGAACTATATGAGAGTTAGACATATTGGTTATCTTACTAAGTAAAAGAGAAGATGAGAAGATGCCATCTTATTTGAGAGCATTTACTAAGATGTGTCAGAGTTATTCATGTGGGATGGCATAGGGTTCTGTACATATTTAATTTGATTATTCTCTGGAAGCTCCAGGTGTCTTCTCCTACCTCCCAAAGTGGTATTGGCTCTACAGATATATAATATCTCCATAGCTTTAGGTAGGACTTTCTGGATAATTTTTAATAGCTTTAAAGAGCTAAGAAGAAAATAAGATGTCTCTCCATTCCACAATCCCTTGTAAATTAACAGAGAAATCTTACCTGGTCAGTCATAGAGTGGGTTTCTACTCCCTATTGCGAGGAATCAGGTGGCATTCAGGCTTGGTATATTTGAGCTGCTGTGTTGTTTTCTTAGGTTCTCTTCTTTCTTTCTAATTCTCATTTACTACTATGGCAAAAATGAACATAATCTGTTCAGTTTGTATAAAATACAAATATTTGATTTCATATTTGTGTAGCCTAAAGCATACTTTAAAAAAAGATTTACTAATTTATTTGAGATAAAGAGAGCACGAGCAGAAGCAGGGGTGCAGAGGAAGAGAGAGAAGCAAACTCTTTGCTGAGCAGGGAGCTCCATGCCCGGCTTGATCCCAGGACCCTGAGATCATGATCTGACCTAAGCAAAGTGAGATGATTAACCAACTAAGCTACACAGGTGCCCCTGTTTTCCTAAACTTTTAGAAGTGAGTGTAATATAGGGTATCATTACTCCTTCCACAGAATTTCTTCTTTTGTTCTCTATGTAGTGAACAGAGGCAAGGTGGCCTGATTTTTAAGATTTCCTGGCTATATAACCAGCCCCACCCCTATACTTTTATGTGGATTATAATTTTCTAATATTACTTTTCTTTTTTTTAATTTTAATTTTTATTTATTTATTGTCAGAGAGAGAGAGGGAGTGAGAGCGAGCACAGGCAGACAGAATGGCAGGCAGAGACAGAGGGAGAAGCAGGCTCCCTGCCGAGCAAGGAGCCTGATGTGGGACTTGATCCCAGGACACTGGGATCATGACCTGAGCCGAAGGCAGCTGCTTAACCAACTGAGCCACCCAGGCGTCCCAATTTTTATTTTTTTATAAACATATATTTTTATCCCCAGGGGTACAGGTCTGTGAATCGCCAGGTTTACACACTTCACAGCACTCACCAAAGCACATACCCTCCCCAATGTCCATAATCCCACCCCCTTCTCCCAGCCCCCCTTCCCCCAGCAACCCTCAGTTTGTTTTGTGAGATTAAGAGTCACTTATGGTTTGTCTCCCTCCCAATTCCATCTAATATTACTTTTCTAATAAATTTTTATTCTACTCTTAGCACTTTCTTTTCACTATAGGGTTCTATCCTGGAGAGGAGTTCTGGATGTTCAGTTTCAAGGTTTACGAATGGTTACTCTGATGCCTTACAGGTCTTACCATAAGACACCTCTCAGTGACCCTTCCAGGGTGGGCAACACCTCTCCCCATTTTGCCTGCTGTTCTGAAGTTATCTCCTCATGATTTTCAGTGAGTTCCTGTTGATTACTTTTGAGCTCTCTTTTCTCAGGCCCATCAGATCTCTTATTGTGAACACTTGCTTTCTCCCGCACAAATGATGGTCCAATATAGTTACTTTTTATTACTTTTTAAAGTGAAGGAAGGGCAGAGGGAGAGAGAAAATCAGAGAATCTTTGGAAGATTTTTTTAAAAAATCTTTATTTATTTGTCAGAGAGAGAGAGAGAGTACACAAGCTGGGGAGGCAGAGGGAGAAGCAGGCATCCTACTGAGCCAGGAGCCCAATGTGGGACTCAATCCCAGGACTCTGGAATCATGACCTGAGCCGAAGGCAGACACTTAACCTACTGAACCATCCGGGGACCCTGAGAATCAGAGAATGTTAAGCAGACTCCCCACTGAGCACATAACCTGATTCGGGATCCATCTCATGACCCTGAGATCATGACATAAGCTGAAATCAAGAGTTCGGTGCTTAACTGACAGAGACACCCAGGTGCCCCTCTACTTGTTTTTATGTATAGATTTGAAGAGACGTGAAAATTAGCCACCCTTGTCCTGTTCCCAAAAATGACTCTGGAGGAGGGACAATACTTGACTTAAACTAACTCATTCCAATAATTGTTTCTTCCCCCTCACGTGCTATTTCAACCATCTGGAGCTATATAGGAAATGTGGCCTCAGCAGGACACCAGAGCATAAAGCAGTGAATTATCACTTCTTGAATTTTAAAATAGGGTTTCAAAATTTCTGAAAATCATAATAATTCGTAAAGAAAGAAAGAAAGAAATCTTTTGCTCTCCCAAAGTAGATTTGCATTCTAAACGTCAAAGCTATTTAAAAACAAACCCAGGGGGTGCCTGAGTAACTCAGACCTTTAAGCATCTGCCTTGGGCTCAGGTTGTGATCTCCAGGTCCCTGGGATGGAGAAACTTCTTGGGCTCCAGTAGGGAGACTGGTTCTCCTCTCCTTTTCCCCCCTTCCCCCTCACTCACAAGCCCCCCCCCCCATAAATAAATAAAAAATTTAAAAAACGAAACAAAAATCAACATCAGATTTTGGAAGAATATCTATTAATTTAAGGATTAGATTTTCTTTCCTAGACTTGGTAAAGATTTCATGACTGGGCTACAAGAGACATCAATGAAAACAATAGAAGCTGGAAACAGTGTTGGAAAGAATACAATAGAATCTAACAGTGTTGGACGTCTCTGGGAGAGATTTGATCTAAAGTGTATATTTCAGAGAATGAATGTATAGAGATGACTCTTGTCCTAATTCTTTCACAGAAGCCTGGTAAAGAGTAGCTTCGCCAGCATATTATAGCAACAGTAGAAGAGAACTGGCTTTCATAAGTGCAGCAACATTGAGAGGGAACCCCATGGCATTTTCTGTGAAATGGACTTGAGAAGAGTGCATCAATTTGTCAAGTCAGAGGCAAGTACCCAGAAGTCTTTTAAAAGTGATAAGAGACCTTGAGAGTGATAACTAGTTTGGCCTGGCCAGCAGAGTTGTGATAACCTTTTGTGGAAAGCAGCAGAGCAAAGGAGGAAAAAAGCCAGGGATCATTCAGTATTAGAGTACCTCAGACTTTGACAGATGACAGCAGGTGATTGGACACAGACTCCTAATCTTATTCACTCCAGAGAGAAGAATAGCAGAGGATAAGGCCTGAAGTGATTTTTGGAAAAAAAAAAAAAAAATCTGACATGACCATTTATTTTGATATGATTACATGGAGTCATTGCCTAAAATAATATATGAGTTACTGATAAAGCACATTTTTTTCCCCTAAATATTCCAAAGGTGATATTTGACTCTTTGTTGTCTGGTGTTCTGCTGAGGTCATCTTTCCCAAACAGCAAGTGGGAGTAGAAAAAGTTAAAGAAAAGAAAAAGGGGAAGGAATTTTGAAGTGAATAAGTATATTAGTTTATAACAATACTAGTAACTTGAAAATACCTACTTTTATATTGAGTCATTTAGGTAAGAAGGCCCATATTATTGATAAACAGAGTTCTCTTTTAGCATTGGTCTTCAACGTATGGACAAGGAAATCTTGACTAGCTAGGACCTCCAGGAAATGAGTATTATATAACTTCTAAATTTTCCTGATAGCTTATGTTTCACTTCTTTAATAACAATAATTTTACAACTGTGATAATTTCTGTTTGGACTCCCCTCAATGTGTGTTGCAGATTTTCTACACTTATAAATAATAGAGAAGAATGTGAAGATAGAGGTGAAACTTTTTCTTCAAGGCCCATGATCTCAGGTATCCAAGCTCGTTAACTTGTTTTCCTGATCCAGTGAAGCAGGAGCCAGGGAGCACAGGAGCCCTGTAACAGGTAGTGGTGTCTGATATCATTTCTATTCCAGAGAGCCTCTATGAAGAAATACTCCAAAAGAATCATTTTATAGGAGCCAGGAGAAGATTGGAATGAGAGTAATTACTTACCTAACAAAAATGACAATTTAGCAAATCAGATTCACATAAATGAGAATCTTACCCAGTAATAAGCATCGCTAATAATTTCAAATATATGATCTATCAGAAGGACAAGGAAAACAGAGAGAAGACAGGCATATAGCTTGGGTCTGTAGTCTTCGCAGATCTTTCCTTTGCTACATTGGATACGAACTTTCTGGCCCTAAAACAGATAAGCCTCTAAAAGAAGACTGTAAAATATTACCTGGCACATCCTGGGGCACTGGATTTATGAAATCTCTCCATTTTATATGCCAGTTTATAATGTGACATTTCCCATAAATCCATAGATTCTAAGTTTATTTACCAAAAGGAAGAGCATTACATAGATAAGAATCTTCCTCCTAGCAAATATCATTAGTCTACCACCAGAAAGGACATTTATGAGTCTATTTACAAGGAGATTAGACTATGTCATATGACTTTCCCCAGAAGCTCCCATCTCCCAATAAAGACAGTGAATGGATTATAGGAGAGTGTCTTTAACTTCTGCCATCCCAGTTACCAATAGAGACAAATAGACACTTGCATAAAATTTTATTTATACCTAGCATTTAATACCAAGTGTGTACTTATGTCTCTATAGAAATGACCTTTACAGTGAAAATAATCTGCAAGACAACTCTCCCAACACACACACACACCACCACTACCACCACTATAAAATAGCATTTTCATAGAAACCCCGAATCTCCATTCTATTTAGATTTCATCTCTGTATTTCATTTTAGCAGCTACATTGGTAAAGAGCTCCATTTTCCCTGAAATGCATCAAAAACAGTTCCGTATCAGCTGTATTTTTTGATTGTTGAAGTGCCTCAGGGCTCAGGGCTCAGTCCTGGCCTTCCTTGTGATTTCTCATCCAGTCTGTGGTTACAAATACTATTGATATGTAATGGAAACATTCATTTATAGGACTCTCCTTTTGAGCTTCATGTATCAAACACCACCATTTGAAGATCTGACATGTGTATTAGCCTTACCACATTAAACACACACACACACACACACTCACACACACACTTCCTTTTAGACCCCAACTTTGTTCTTTATCATTTTACCAACATTTCTAATCTCAGTTAATATCACTAATCATCTCTTCTATTGTTAACATTAAAATCACCAGATTTTTAATCAAGTCTTTATTTGCTCATCCGTCCCATTTAATTCATAAGCAAGTCTTGTCTATTACTCTCCACAGTAACTTTTCTCAATCTTCACTGTTAATAATCTAGAAAAAATACTAAGTTACCTTCACCTGAACTATGGCAATGACTTCCTAATTGGTACCCTTCCACTTTTGCCCCTTTAAAGGTCCTTTTGCCTTAAAGGGACAAAGTGATCTTTTACTCATGTTATAGGTCAGCCATCCCCAAAATGATATGTTAAAGCCCTAACTTCCTGTACCTCAGAATGTGACCTATTTAGAAGTAGAGTCATTGCAGATACAATTAGTTAAGATGAGATAATACTGGATTAGAGTGGGCCTCTAATCTGTTGTGTTTATGTCCTTATAAGCAGATAGCCCTGTGATGGCAAGATACACAGGGAGAAGGTCAGAGGAAGATCAAAGCAGAGACTGGAGATACACTGCCACAAGTCAAGAAATGCCTGAGGTTATCCAGTGCTTGAAAGAAGCAAGGAGTGCCCTCCCCTAAAGGCTTTGGAGAGAGCACTTCATGGCCAAGACCTTAATTCAGACTTTTAACCTCTAAAACTATGAGAGAAATAATTTCTGTAGTTTTAAGCCACTCAGTCTGTAGGACTTTGTTATAGCAGGAAAGGAATACACATGTAGGGGCTCCTGGGTGGCTCAATGGGGAGCCTGCTTTCCCCCCTCCCCACTCTCTGCCTGCCTCTTTGCCTATTTGTGATCTCTGTCTGTCAAATAAATACTAAAATTAAAAAAAAAAAAAAGAGGAATACACATGTAAATGAGATCAGGCTACTCCTCTGCTGAAAACCTCTACTGACTTCTTATTACAGCCTTATAGATGCATGGCCTACATGGTCTCATCTCTATCTACTCCTACAGACTACTATCACTCTTTATCAGTATATTCCAACCACAGTGGTCCCTTCCCTTTTTCTTTTCCACAGCCCAGAACTTTTATTTCCTCAAGGTCTTTAGCCTTGCCTTTCTCTGGACTTCTTAGTCCAGAGAAAGCTTCTTAGACTTTTTTATGTGGCAGGTGGCTTCTCAGCTCTAGAGAGGCCAATCCTGACTATCGTGTGTTAAGTGCTCTTTGAGTCATTCTTTATTGGATTACTCTATCTCTTCTCTATAGCACTTTTTACTGTTCAATTTTTGTTCATTAATTTTTTTTTTGTCCTCAGGTAAAATGAATAAGGACATTATCTCTCTTGTTCAATATTATATTCCTATAATATAATAGGTACTCAATAAATGCTTGTTAGATGAGTGAATGAAATCTTTGTGAAATAATACTGAAGTAAAAGGTCAATATAATGCTACATCATGTCAACTTTCTGTATTTCCTTTTGTCCTGCCTTGAGGAAAGAAAAAGCATCTTGTCTTTCCCCTACTCATTCTTCCAATAAATGATATTAGGTTTGCTCTTTGTTCATATATTCTTCTCACCACCAGTTCAAAATTTAGACTGTATGAATGAAGGCTACCTACCGCTACATCTTCACTTATAATCATGTTATGAAAGCCTTGACCTTTTCGTACTACTGCTTGAAGATCAGCAGACTCTCTTCTTCACCTTATACTCTTGTTTCTATTCTGCTACTAGTTTTCAAAGCTGATAATAAGACTTGATAGAATTGTTTGGATGAAGAGCAGAATTTGAGACTGATTAGTCCTTATATGGGTAAACTATACAAACTGTACTCATGAAATTTTAGATATCTGTTTTACTTTTTAAGAGGTTTTCTCTGCCCCTTGGTATTTGATATTATTTTCTGCTGAAATTCTATGAAATTTAAATTTTGGAAAAGTGGGGCACTGCATATTGCTAATTTGTCTATCTAGTTTTAAAAATTTTAATTGTGTGCTAAAAATATGAAAATACAAATATGTAAGGTGTATTTGTGTGAGTGGTTGACCAACTTTCCTGGTTTGGAACTGAGAGATTTCAGTGACAAAATAGGGTTATCTTGAGCAAACTGGGTTGATCACCATTGTTGGCTGAGTATGTTGTATTTGTCCCTGACATAAAGATATTTTATGAATTCTTGGGGTGCCTGGGTGGCTCAGTGGGTTAAAGCCTCTGCCTTCGGCTCAGGTCATGATCCCAGGGTCCTGGGATCGAGACTCACGTCGGGCTCTCTGCTCCGCAGGGAACCTGCTTTCTCCCCCCTCTCTCTCTGCCTGCCTCTCTGCCTACGTGTGATTTCTCTCTCTGTCAAATAAATAAAATCTTTAAAAAAAAAAGATATTTTATGAATTCTCAAATTTGATATACATTCTTAATAATTGTATAAGGTGAATTTTGTTAGTATTTCCATAATTCAAATGGCAATTAAAGAGTAATATTTCCATGTCCTAAGTTAGACTCTGTCAAAGCTTGACTTAGCTTTGTCTATCTTCAGAGTCTGAGATATTTATACAGGAATAGATGGATTCCTACTAGATAAAATTATCATTCATTAAAAGTGACCTAATGAAGAAAATCCTAGGAGACAATAAGTTTTCTTATGGTCTGAGTATTCTTATGATTTGGGCTAATATCATTTATTATTTACAAGTGTCTCATTTATCCAAAACTGAGAAATACAACATTTATAAAGTCTGCCTAAAATTGAAATATTTTTGTCAGAATTGTTCTTTCTTTCTATGAAATCTGTATACATCCTTTTCACAATAGTATTAATATTTCATTAAAAAGTCTTGATGATCAGTAGAATTGAATCAGGATTTCATCATGTAAATTCCTTGACATCTTAGGATTAAAAATTACCTTATATGTCATATGAGTTGATTACAAATTATATTTCACAAATTGAACAATTTTGACTACCATTAGATTACCTTTACATATTACATACACATCAAGACAGATTGCAAATGAAAACAATGGTAATTAATATGGTTAAAAGGTTGCCCTGTATTGGGTGCCTGGTTGTGGCTCAGTAGTTAAGCCTTTACCTTCAGCTCAGGCCATGATCTCAGCGTCCTGGGATGGAGCCCCACATAAGGCTTCCTGCTCAGTGGGAAGCCTGCTTCTCCCTCCCCTACTCCCCCTGCTTGTGTTCCCTCTTTCTCTGTGTCTCTCTCTGTCAAATAAATAAATAAAATCTTTAAAATAAAAAAAAAGTCCTGTATTATTAATATTTTATATGTATTGCAGAGTCTTTTATATTTGGCACAACATAAGATAGAGATGAATTTCATAACCATAGCTAATATATAAAGATCTGGATTACACATTTTAAATAATTTAAAATTCAGAGCATTCATGCACATTTAAGTCTCTATTTCATTGAAGGAGATGTTTCCAGTGAATGTTCATCTCCTTCCAGCATTGCAGTTATCAAGCACATGATGTCAGTATCCAGACAGCATGTGTTTGAATCCCAGCCCTGCCAATTATGGATTATAAAGTCATGGATAAGTTCCTTAGCTTCTTAGTGCCTCATGTCTCTGGTCTTTATGGTTCCTATTTTTTCAAATGCTTGATTAAATGAGCTAGCATCTCTACATCACTTAGAGCTGCAACTGACACAAAGAGCTGACTTATGTGTCACTTTATATATATAATGACTTTGATTTTTAGATTGATAGACTACATTGTATGATGTATTATTCTACATATACATTGTATTTTAGTCAGTATTATTGCTGGCACACCTTAAAATATTTCAAATATCTTAATGGGGAAATTGGAACTTAAACAATTAATGGGTTTGTATTTCTTTAGTGAAGCTATTAATATTCAGTTCTTTACATCTAAATTGAAATTAAAGTTTCTCTTTCCCTATGATGGTTAAATATGTAGCTGACATGTTCCATTCCCAGCATTTGTGGAAAGAACTGTTAACTGAGCATGTCCCAGAGGCACAGCAGTCAGCAAAAAGGTTCTTAGTCCTGTTAGCCTGAGGAATGTGTGTCTCTAACAGATTGCCAGGAAAGATTAACTGCTGTAGATAGAACAGCTGCTGGTTCAAGCAATTTTGATCTTTTTATATCTTGTGTTCATTCTGTTTCCAGGTGGAATTGGCCCACTTGTTAAGGAGAGCCGCAGGTAGTCCAGCTGCTGGTTCAAAAAGTCTGGTCTTATATGTTTTGTTCATTGTGTTTTGACACAGAGTTGGCCCAGTTGTTTTTGGAAAGCCCCCAAGGGAAAGTTTTTACAAAATAGTTTCATAACCTTTTCAAGGAGACAAATATACCTCCCATTTTTACTCCCCTTGGCAAGTAAAATAGGCCATTCAGGAAACTCCATTGTAAACCTTTTGCCCTAAAATGTATTGAAGAGAGTGGTATATAGTTCAATAAATTAACCAGGAAATGGATAAATATCCAGACTTTTATGCTCACTTTTTTCTTTTTCTTTTTTTTTTTAATGAGGTATTTGGCCATTACAGTGGAGATTCTTTCATTTGTTTGTGTATAGAAAGATTTCTGCGTGTATAAAACACTGAAATGATATTGTTCTGCTAAAGCATGCTTTAGAGAAAACTAATCATTTTTTACTACAGGACTTTCCCACACTCTTAGTACAGAAGAAGTATTTATGGGATTATGTGTATCATGGTTTCTTTTTAAACACTTAAAATAATAGAAAACAATGTGTTATGTGTGTATATTTACAATAATAATGTCCAGATGCTATGTATAGCTGTATCCTACTTTTTTTGTTATGTTCAGTTAGCCAGCATATAATAATACAGCATTAGTTTTTGATGTAGTGTTCAGTGATTCATCAGTTGCATATAATACCCAGTGCTCATCACAATGTGTGCCCTCCTTAGTACCCATCACCTGATTACCTCATCCCCCGAGCCCCCTCCCTTCTGTAATGCTCAGTTTGTTTCCTGGAGTCCAGATTAAAGTGAAATTCCTTTTACTCCTTTTGGGATTTGACTCTATGTATTTTGAAATACAATTCTGAATTTCTTGCTATTACATTCCTCTACCTCCAATGAATATAAGTCACATGCAAAATTATTGTCATGTGACTGGAGAAATCACTTTCTAGGACATTTATTGTTCTTTTTGGAAAATCATTGGCATATTAAAAAATCTATATGAATCTCTTCTATATTAAAATCCCTATCTGACTCTGATATTATTTATATGTTTTTGATATGTTTGTATCTTGGTACTTCTTAAATGCAACCCTCATTTAAATCCTTTGTAATAAGAAACAAGCAATGAAATAATTAATTTAAATAATAAAAGCATAATTTTGAGTAAATATTAGTAGCATAAAACATGTTAGCTTATTAATCCATTTGTTTTCAAAAGAAGTTATAATTTAATAAAAGGTTGGATGAATGACCCTTCATAAATGTAGAGAAGAAAGGTGATGAAAATGTTTTGTTTTATCATGGTTTTGAACAACAGTTTATAATTTACATAAAGCACAGCACTGGTGTGGTATAAAGTCTCAATATTTATTTTTTATTACTTATTTTTATTATTTATTTATTTTATTACTATTCATTTTTGTTTGTTTGTTTGTTTGTTTTAATTTTTTATTTTTTATAAACATATATTTTTATCCCCAGGAGTACAGGTCTGTGAATCACCAGGTTTACACACTTCACTATTCATTTTAATAAGTAAATATTTATATTTATTTATGCCACAGCATGTGGCATAGAATAAAGTCTCAATATTTAACAAGGCAATAAATAAGAAAAATGATTTCTAATGTATTATATATCTCCTTAATGTTAGAATTGGTTACCATATAAGTAAATATCTAACAGTAGAAATATATCCATCTTCAATATTCTAATATTTCTACTAACATCTTTAAGAGAATTAATATAATTTATTGTAAATCAACTAGGGAATGGTGATTTATTTAAAACATATTAGCAAGAGCATTTTAAATTGGCAAAGTAGCTGGCATTGGACTAGTATCCATGAAAATAACAATTGCAAACACTGTACAAAATATAAATCAACTCTTCAAAGACATTGAGGAGTGGCCAAAGCAAGCAGATATTAAGAGTCAACTCTTGAAATTAACAAAAAAAAAAAAGAAAAACAAAACACTCCATGGGTGAGATTCACTGTTATGTATTTCCCCAAAGTCACTCCCAGCCAGTATGACAGGGGGCAGCATCAAATAGAAGTGAAAAGTCACAATTTTATTGACTTGAGGTGTCTGTCAGAGGAGAGAATTCAGGGCTGTCAGAGTGGCTGAAATTGACAGAGGGATCCAGGAAAGATGAGAGTCTTAAAATCTGTGTGTAAACTCCCCTCGAATGTTTGCCTGACCCTGAACATTAGGTGTTTGAGGTTCCTGCTGAAAGAAACAGCTGAAAGCAAAAAGACCTGGGCAAATATTTTAGCTGACTCCTATTGCAGTGGAAGTAGTTTGCTGTTTGAGTTCTGCCAAGTTAAATGAGTTTGATAAACACCTCAGGCTTTAAACAGATCTGCATTATCCGGTACTAAAATCAAGCCTTCACAGATTCTTGGTGGTCACCCACTAATCCAACTGCCAACTCCAGGAATAATCAAACTTCCTTGAAGATCATAACAGAACTAGAGGCAATGTTCTCAATAAATGAAAAGTCACCAGGCAAGTGTAGGACAGGAAAATATGGCATATAGTTAAGAAAAAAGCAGTCCCTACAAAGAGAACCCAAGATAACTCAGATGCTGGATTAACAGAAAAGTACTTTAAAATAGCTATTATAAATATCTCAGAGACTTAAAGGAAAGCACAGCCGTAAAGAGCAAATAGATGGAAAATATCACTGGCAAAATGGAACAAAATAAGAAAGAAATCAAACTGAAATTCTCGAATTAAAAAAATAATATAAATTCAAAAGAAATCACTGGATGGACTAAATAACATACTGGTGATGGCAGATAAAAGGTCGATGAATTTGAAGACAGATTAATAATAATAATAAGGATTATCTAATTTGAAGAAAAGGGAGCATTTTTTTTTTTTATTTTTAAATCAGTGAAAAGAGCTTTAGTGACATACAGGGCAGTAGCAGGCAATCTAACTGACATGTGAATACTCCATGATGGTCTACTATGCCTGTCTATACTTTCCATCATTTCAATTCCTACTTGTTTCCTTCTTAGCTTTAACCACATCTATAATTATCTCATGTAATACTATGTTTATTTCCTATTATCTTCATCCTTGTAGTATCTAACTGCAGTTGGCTCTGAGAACTTAATTGTGGGGCTACCTGCTTTTGTAGGGCTAGGAGATCACAGTCTGGCTTCTCTATGATAAACTTAAGACTGAAATCTGGTGTGCAGAGTGGGTACCTAAAAATTCCAGCATTTGGATCACACTACAGTTTTCTTAACTGTTTCCTTCTCAAACTTTTATATATTAAAATTACCTGGATAAAATAATACTGTTTTTTACAGAACACCACATAAAATGGAAAAATTTCTTTGTGGCAAGATGCACTCAGATTAGGGTTCCTCACATTCCTCAGACACAAGGCTGAGAGAAGCAATATCTGGGTTCATCTTTAAATTATTTGTAGCCCCCTGAATGGGACGTTCTGTCCAATCTATCTATTGATCAACCTTAGCACTTTGAATGTACTAATGACTACTAATTAATTAAATCACTTATTTTTATTATTACACAAATATTATTAAGCTCCACTATGTGTGAGCCACTGATTTAAGTGTGTGTTTATCAGTAGCAACATCCTCCCTTATGAAGTATTTACTCTGATGGTGGTTCTCAGACACACACACACAAAGTAAGTGATGAAACATAGTTACAAATGCTTCAGAAAAAAATAATCAGACAAATTAAGGGAAGATTGGGCATTAAAAATATATTTTTTAAAGATTTAATTTATTTATTTGGCAGAGAGAGATCACAAGTAGGCAGAAAGGCAGGCAGAGAGAGAGGAGGAAGCAGGCTCCTGGCTGAGCAGAGAGCCCGATGCGGGACCCGATCCTAGGACTCTGAGATCATGACCTGAGGCTTAACCCACTGAGCCATCCAGGTGCCCCTAAAAATCTTTTAATAGATTAATTGAAGGAAACTCACTAAGAACTTCTCATTTGAGCAAAGACTTGAAGGAGAGGATGCAGGTGGGGAAAAGATGAATATATTAAGGGGACATTATTCCAGTTAGAGAAAGAGCCAGTGAGAGTCCATGAGCAGAGGGATTCCTGACATGTTAAAGGAACACTGAGAAGGCCACTGTGACTAGCAAACAGTGTCCAACAGAAGACTGAAGAGGAAGTCAGGAAGGAGTACAACTAACTTGGGTCCCATTAGACATGACAAATTATTGGACTTTTACTCTGAGGAAAATGGGCAGCTATTGGAGAATTTGAGCAGAGAAGTGCATTTTGAAAAATGGATTGCCATAACTGCTGAGTTAGGAATGTACTATTGTTTTGGGAGAAAGTTTAATAGTAGAAGCAAGGAATCTATTACCGTGACATAAAGTGGACTGGATTTTCTTCTTGTATAATGGCATTGTGACAGTTAAAATGTGTGTCCTTCTTTGGATTATGATATGGACAGTGTATGTTGTCCTTTTCCAGTTGTTTATACTTAGAAGGTCTAAGCACTGATTTATGTATTATTAATCTTCCAGATTTTTAGGATGCATCATTTAGCATATGTTAGATTAAGGAACAAGTCATCATTTTTCACATCTTCTTTTCTCCTCTGCTAATACCAGTTTTTGGGTATTGGGGGTGATGGGTTTCTTTTGATGTATAGTGAAATTACTCTTTTTATATATACAGAGACTAAGCAAGACTTCACTGCCTTTTACCTGAACTTACAGCACTCTTATAAGTTTAGGTTGACCCCTTGCTATTCATATACAGTAGGAGGTGGAAGTTCTTCTCTTGGTGGAAGATGAACATCATTTTCATGCTATCAGTTGTCTCATTATCCACCTCTCATAAGTTTATCACAAAAACAAGCTGATGTCTTTTATATTCTTTTAGATAAAGATGACATTTGCTTATATTCAAGCTTTGGTAAAGGAATTAATTGTTGGTGATTAATTTGTATGGCTGTAAATAGTAATTCAGTTGAGCAAATTATGTGATTAAGTTCTGCAAAAGTGTGAGACTTTTCATTAGTCAGGCATTCTAGAAACACAAACACATACACATACACAGGCCAGTCACATCAATGACCTCATCATTATTTGCATACTTTTTAATGATATGTTATCACCATACAGTACATCACTAATTTTTGATGTAGTGTCCCATGATTGTCTGTGTATAACACCTAGTGCTCCATGCAATACATGCCCTCCTTAATACCTATCACCAGGCTAACCCATCCCCACCTGCTCCCTTTTAAAACTCTAAGTTTGTTTCCCAGAGTCCATAGTGCCTCATGGTTCATCTCTCCCTCTGATTTTACCCCCTTCATTTTTCCCTTCTTTCTCCTAATGTCTTCCATACTATTCCTTATGTTCGACAAATAAGTGAGATTATATGATAATCAACTTTCTCTGCTTGACTTATTCCACTTAGTATAACCTTCTCTAGTCCCAATCATGTTGATGGAAAAGTTGGGTATTCATAATTTCTGATGGCTGAATAATTTTTCCATTGTGTATATGGATCACATCTTCTTTATCCATTTATCTGTTGAAGGGCATCTTGGCTCTTTCCACAGTTTGGCTATTGTGGACATTGCTGCTAGAGCATTGGGGTGCAGGTGGCCCTTCTTTTTACTGCATTTGTATCTTTGAGGAAAATGCCCAGTAGTGCAATAGCTGGGTCATAGGGTAGCTCTATTTTTAACTTTTTAAGGAACTTCCACATTGTTTTCCAAAGTGGCTGTACCAACTTGCATTTCCACCAATAGTGTAAGAAGGTTCCCCTTTCTCCACATCCTCTCCAATATTTGTTGTTTCTTGCCTTAATCATGTTTGCCATTCTAACTGGTATAAGGTGGTATCTCAATGTGGTTTTGATTTGAATTTCCCTGTTGACTAAAAATGTTGAACATTTTTTCATGTGTCTGTTAGCCATTTGTATGTCTTCTTTGAAGAAGTGTCTGTTCATGTCTTCGCCCATTTTTTGACTTGTGAATGTTGAATTTGAGAATTTCTTTATATATCTTGGAAACCAGCCCTTTATCTGTAGTAGTAAAGTTGGTACAGTTTACATTTCTGAGGGCTGGGGCCACTGGCTTTTGCTGTACTACGATTATTGGTGGAGAATAAATTCAAATTTAAAATGTTGTCATGTTCTGGTATCAGAGTAATTAGGCAAATTCATTTTTCTAATACACAGATCAAAGTTCAAATCAAAGTTTTGTCCTTACTAAATGTATGAATTTGGAAAAGTAACTAACCTTCCCTAAACTTTGGTTTCTTTTCTGTAAAATGGAGATAATTACAGATTGTCTTTCATGGTACTGAGAAAAATTAAATGAGATGATGCATGTAAGAGCTCCCACAGGGTCTGTCTTAGAGGAGGTATACAATAAACAGCAGCTATCATCACTATTGTTATTATCAGCATAGCTCTTTATAATAGGATTATTATTAGTGTTATGTGAAGATTTCCCATCACATAGAGAAAA
The DNA here is from genome assembly GCF_022355385.1 of Mustela nigripes. Lineage (NCBI taxonomy): Eukaryota > Metazoa > Chordata > Mammalia > Carnivora > Mustelidae > Mustela > Mustela nigripes. Next base: position 231,864,918 of record NC_081557.1, on the reverse strand, counting down.
GCAACATGAGTCTATTTCAATAAAAATGAGTTAGCTTGAAATAATTATGTATCATAAGTCAGAAAATAGAGACAATTTTAAATAGTTGTATAAAAACAAAAATACTAAAAATACTAAATCAAGTACAAAATAAAACCTGTATATTCTTTAAAGAGAGGTTTTTATCTTGTTTATTTACTCTCAGGCAATGCTTTCTTCAGCACACCATTTGTACCCTTGACCTCATGATCCTTAGCTGAAATGGGACCAAAAATATATATTCCACTTGTCAAATAAATAGATACACAAAGCTGGAAGTAACAGAGAGCAAATTTACTTTAGGCTGTTAAGACAGATTGAAGAAAATATATGTGTCTGTGCATATGTGTACTAATAAATATTTGTTTTTAAAATATATATTAAATTATATAGAATTTATTAATGATAAGCCAAAGATGATTTTTATTATGGAAAAGTTTATAATTTGCACTGTACAGAGTTGTATATTTTTATTATTTCTTTGGAGTAAACAATTGTTTTAGGAAAAAATCTAATATATATATTTTTTTAATTCAAGTATGATGCTTTTAATTCAGCAAAATGTACATTCAACATATGTGCAGTTTACTGTATGTAGTTATAGTCCCAAAATTAGTGAGAATTTAAATTCTGATGCTGTATGACTCATGTTGAATCAAAAGCACATGTAGCTGAGTCACACCTGATGGAGTGGGAGAAATGTCTCACAATGGGGAAAAAGGCAGTGTCACATATGGATATAAAAATAGCAAAAATCAATTAAGACAACTTACATTTGGTAAATTATATTTTTTATAAACTATGAGATTAACCTACATATATAAATGGAGTAAAATGGATTAGTTGAAGAAAGAAGTGAACTATAGCTCCACATATCATCGTGAATGACCTTTAGAAGTACAATACAGAAACTGTTAGTAGCACAAAACACATCATAACAGCCCACCAGACAATCTCATTCAAAATTAAAGGCATTATATGAAGACATGAGTTTTCAGAATGGCTATATATTTTAACTATAGGTCATATGCAGATGGCTAGATTATGATGATGTAGATGATGGACTGACATATATAGCATTGGTTAAATTTTTTAACCAAATAAAAAACAAAGAGTAGGTTTCTACAACTGATTGCATTAAAAAAAATCATAGTACCAGTAGATGATCTACCAACTTAAAATGTATATAAAAGAAATCTACTATATTTAACAGATTAATTTTTATTGAGAATTATCTAAATTTACTGCCAAATCCCTTCTATATTCAAAATTTGTAGAAGTGTTTACTTGTATTTATAAGATTATTTTCACTGCATCATTTCAATCTCTGATAGCTTTAGTTTAAAAAGGGCAGTTGTGAACTTCTGATAACTTGAAAAAGTGCACTGAGCAATTAAATCCTACTTGAAAAAGAAAATAGATTTCACCACTGCTCACACCTCTTCAGCGGCTCTTACCAAGCTTTAAGACCTGTTCTTCTGAAACAATACTGCCATTTCTGTTACCCTAATAGACAGTTTCAGGGGAATGTGTAATTTGGTTTTCTATGCTATTAAGAGTTATTTAATGGAACATTTATTTTTCCTGTTTGGAGAGTAAAAATCAACACAAATAGAAATTTAGCATACAAATGTCTTTAGGTTTCTACAGATAACATATTGAAAATAAACCAAAACTATCTCAATGGATATTGTGGTCCCTAGACCTGCTTATATTTGAACTTTCTGATAATTTTATATGATATTTGAGTAATAGAGCATTTAACTAATGAATTCAGTTGCATTAGAGGCATGCTGGCTCTCAGTGTATATCCCAAAGCATGAAGACTAATTGCCTCTAGTTTGTCTAGATAACTACAAGCAGCATAATTGGTCATAAAGTTATATAGTCCTTTTCAAAAATCAGACATGATATTTGACTCAAGAGCCTTCTGCATCAGTAAATTCCATTAGCAGATAGAATTTTTTATGGAAATGACCTAATTCTTTTGGACAATTGCTTACATAAAGTGTCTTTTTTTGTATATACTTCCTTTTATTTGGTTAGATACATTTCTCAAGAAAGTAAAAAATATACATGAGCCACAAATGTGTTTTTTGTTATAATATGATTTGTTATTAAAAATAATTCATGTACTCCATTAATTTAAGAACAGAAATGTTAAACCCAACTATCATGGAGAATGACAATAGCACATCTTTTTTTTTTTTTTTAATTTTTTATTTTTTATAAACATATATTTTTATCCCCAGGGGTACAGGTCTGTGAATCACCAGGTTTACACACTTCACAGCACTCACCAAATCACATACCCTCCC
>NC_081557.1:231789033-231862182 GCF_022355385.1 Mustela nigripes | reverse complement strand
GTCTCCCTCCCAATCCCATCTTGTTTCATTTATTCTTCTTCTACCCACTTAAGCCTCCATGTTGTATCACCACTTCCTCATATCAGGGAGATCATATGATAGTTGTCTTTCTCTGCTTGACTTATTTCGCTAAGCATGATTTCTACGTGTTACTATTTCTGATACTACCTTGTTCTCAATCTTATTTGTAGATGACCATGTATCTATCTTTCTAAAGAAAACAGAAGCTCTTAGATGGAAACTCCACAAATTACTGCAACCACATGCAGGCTTATTCCACACTCCTATCCCATTCCCCCATATACATATTTTTTTTCCAGTAAGGGAAATGGTCCTTTCTAATACCAGGATATCTCGTAAATCATGTTTTGAATTCCATGCTTTCCAGTTTTCTCAGGAATTTTATATTGGTCAATTATCCCTACTCTCATTTAGTGTAATTGGCATCTCTTTTAAACTGCATACTTCCCATCATTATTTTCACATCTTCTATTCTCTGCTTAAAATATTAAATAGACAATTCTTTATCAGAACCTACACCTAAATCCAGAAAACATTCTCTCTTCCTTTTTCTTCCAACTGACTTCTCCCTAGATTTAGGCTTCACTTCTCAATTCACACAAATCTAGATTTGCTTTCATCACATCACCGAAAACATCTAGTTGTATGTCTTCTTTGGAGGAGAATAATCTCAAGAATAATCTTCATTTTTCTATAATCAAAAGGCATTTTCAGTGTCTTTTATTATTTGTCATGCACTTTTTAAAAATGAAATGTCTGGACTATTGAGTTACATGAGGTAGTATGTTTCTCTTTCACCCTTATCTCTCTGGCAGCTGTTTCTAACTCCTTTGCATGCTTTCTCTACATCTGGTGTTGGAGTTCCTCTCAGATTGAACCTCGAGCCCTTCTTATATAAGGTCTCCTTAGGCAATGTTATACACATTCAGGACTTCAATTTCAGCTCTATAAAGGGGATCCAAACATCCTGGTATTTCCTGAGATCCTCAAGTATGAATTAAATATTTATTAGGTAAATATCAAATAGAGCTCTCATTTCAAGTTATGCTTTTGTGTACCTTAAAACTATTCACTTTTTAAAATTGAAACTAACATGTTGAAATTATTGGGAAGCAGTTATTTTTCCTTGGGAAAATTAAAAAAAAATAACTTAGGGAATTAAATTACCAACTCAATAAAAATTAAAAAAATAAACTCCCCAAAAGAAATATGATTTTTTTCCCACTAAATATATGAACAGCTTATGTAATATTGGGTGTAAATAATTAGCTGTTTCTCAGTTGAATGCCTTATTCCAAGGGGATTTTTAATGGTTAGACATAGGAAGCCCAGTACCTATCCATGGTTCAACCCTGTGTGAGACACCAAATTCATTTGCACTTTCAGTTTTGCCAAAACAGGGAAAGGAATTCAAAGATAATCACTTCTATTCCTTTTGAAAATGAGGGTGGAGGAGGGGATGGGTGCTAGAATTCTCGTCAGAGAATAGCAGCTATAGATTAGAAAATAAAATGCATCAATAAATAAGCTCAGATTCCAGTGAACCCCACTGAATCTGTGTGTTCTTAAATGTAAATGGAGACTAATTTATTTGTAATTTAGGTTTTTGTTTTATTTTGCTTTAAGTTGAAAATAGTTTTCTCATTGGTAATAGGAAAATCATAGGATGTTTCTCAAATTATTTTAGGAACAAGTCAAATAATCTACTTAAAGTACTAGCATTATATTTGTTTCATATGAGGAGCTCATTAAAATTCTGTTATCTTTCTTGGTTTTCACATCTCAGTGTCCTTCTCTTCCCTAGATATAGCTCAATACCAGTATGTGCTAGTCTTATCTATAATCTATCATCTATCCATCTAATCCATCACCTGTCTCCTATCATTTTTCCTACCTTCCTTCCTTCCTTCCTTCCTTCCTTCCTTCCTCATTCTTTCCATCATTTATTGTCATCTATATATTTTTTACATAGATGTTATTATATTTCTTTATCCATTGATATCTTAATGACAACATAAGTTTTTCATGACCCCATCAGAGAGGAGTAGAAGATAAATCCAGATGAGAATCCTTCCAAAACTACGATTAACGTATACAAACTATGGTGTCAGAAGGAAGTGAGTTTGAATTTTACCTTAATCATTATAATGAAAAACAATCAATATTATCATTCTAAATCTTTACATGAGAAATTAAAAATGATACTTAATGTCATTTAATGTGAACTGTTTGCAATATTCACAATATCTGACATATATGTAATAAAGCACTCAAAAATTGTGAACTTTTATTTTCATTGTCATCCCTGCGACTATTAGTACATCTGACAATTCCTTATTCTGCCTACTTATAAGACTTGATCTTAATACAAATATAAAGCATTGGGTGTACATAGGTATTTGTATGATATTAATATCAGACTTATAATTACTGTTTTTGAAAATTTTTAAGGAAGATTTAAAATCTATAATATCTGAGCAAAGTTTTATTTCTCTAGATTTACTGATCTAATAAAGGAAACTCTGAAAGTCCTAGAGAGATTTAGCCAAGGTCTGCTTTTTTAAGGTCATACCAATTCCCTCATTTATTTTTGACTTATCATAGCCTGGGATTTTATACCTCTCTACTTGCAAAATTAAATGAAATTGCTTAGTCTGCTCTTACTGTCCTGTCCCAGGCTCCCTGCCTGATGGGCTTATAATTATTATTATTATACTTAGTCAGACTTGAGGTTTTCACTAATTATTATTATAATTATTATTATTACTTAGTCAGACTTTAGGTTTCCACTAAAAACAAGAACAAAAAAATGTATTTAATTAAAGCTTAAATTAAGGATGTAAAGAACTTATAAAATATGCATACTTTATTATTTTATATGTTTCTCACAGTTTCAATGTTAAAAAGAAAATTTCAGAAGTGCTATACACTTAAGAGCAATAAGCTGACCCCATTAAATAAATGATAAATATCTCATCCTATTGTTTCCTTCTTTGAGCCTATTTTGGTATAATCCTCTTATTTGGGAAAAACTTTCTTTAAAGTAACTTTATAAGGAAAGAATAGGAAATAGTTGTTTATTAAGTTCTGTCAACATTTCATAACCTATCTTAGGATGTTTTTAATTATTTTAAAGTTTGGGATGGGAAGTAGCATGCATAGTATAACTATGCTACATGCAACTATAATATTATGGACCACAAATAAGTAACATTTACTTCAAAAATAATTTTTTTTCAAGCACTCAAAACAAAATTTATCCTGTGTGTGTGTGCCTATTTCTTATTGTTTTAAATTGTATTGATATAAAAGATTGTAGTCCTGCTATGTTTCATATATTTAAGCCAGTGTTAGTCCTTAGTCTATATATAGTTTAAATGCCAAATCTCGACTCTTCTACTTCAGGAAGGTAAAAACTTAAGTGATAAGGGGCGCCTGGGTCACTCAGTGGTTAAGCCTCTGCCTTGGGCTCAGGTCATGATCTCAGGGTCCTGGGATCAAGCCCCACATTGGGTTCTCAGCTCAGCTGGGAGCTTGCTTCCCCATCTCTCTCTGCCTGCCTCTCTGCCTACTTGTGATCTCTGTCTGTCAAATAAACAAATACAAAGTCAAAAAACAAACAACAACAACAAAAAAAACTTAAGTGATCATGTATTAAAAAAAAAACACACACATATACAAAAATTCCATAGTCAATGTATATTTTATATAGGCATCGTTTTATGCCTTCTTTATATGTTAATTAGATAATACCCATAACCCCATGGGTTGGGCTATATCATTACCTTATCTTAGAGCAGCGAGATTAAGATATAGAAATACTTAGAGAGTTGCCTAGGATACAGAGCTAGGAAGAGAGTGCCATGAATATGACCCAGAATGTGGACTCCAATGCGCTTATAATCGTGACCCTTATTTGATTGCCATGGTATAATATATACCAAGTGCAATAAACTTACAACATTTAGCTTGATATACACAAGAGATGTATATGATATAATTTCTGTATTTAGTACCAATTATGAAATATCATTTACATATATAACAATTAAACATCAAACCTCTAAGTTTGTGACAATAGAGGAAAAACGTGTTTGCATTCTAAAGGTAAAGAAACTTTGGCTAGAATTAGATGGCAAATTTGAAGTTTACAGTAGTCGTCGTAAAATTCTCAAATGAAATTATTAATGTTTGACTATAATTTTAAAGGCTGTGATTCTGTTTGATTTATCATCCAAAGGGAAAAGTGCTCCAACATAACTCATCTAAAATCTGTGGTGAGGAAAAATTACTTTTTCCCTACCTTGCATATTTTTAAGATTACCATATAAATATATTATTTGTTTCAGGGGTGCAGGTCTGTGATTTATTCATCTTAAATAGCACCCAGTGCTCACCACAACACATACCCTCTCCAATATCCATCACCCAACCACTCCATCCTCCTATTTCTCCCCTGTTGAGCAACCCTCAGTTTGTTTCTACAGATTGAGTCTCTTATATTTTGTCTCCCTCTCTGGTTTCATCTTGTTTCATTTTTCCCTCTTTTCCCCTATGATCTGTCTTGTTTCTTAAATTCCAATTATCAGTAAGATCATATGATAATTGTCTTTCTCTAATTGACTTATTTTGCTTAGTATAATATCTTCTAGTTCCAACCACATCTTTGTAAATGGTAAGATTTCATTTTTGATGGCTGTATAATATTCCAATATACCATCTCTTCTTTATCCATTCATCTGCTGACAGACATCTGGGCTCTTTCTATAGTTTGGCTATTGTGGGCATTGCTACTATAAACATTGGGTTGCAGGCGCCCTTAAGATGAAAAAAAAAAAAAAAGACTACATATGTATCTTTGGGGTAAATACCCAGTAGTGCAATTGCTGGGTCTCAGGGTAGCTCTATTTTCAATTTTTTTAAAGAAACCTCCTTTTTGAGGAACCTCCATACTGTTTTCCAGAGTAACTGTACCAGCTTGCATTCCCACCAACAGTGTAAGAGAGTTCTCCTTTCTCTGCAACCTCGCCAACATCGGTCATTTCCTAATTTGTGAATTTTTAGCTATTCTGACTGGTGTGAGATGGTATCTCATTGTGGTTTTTATTCATATTTCCCTGATGGCAAGTGATATTGAGCACTTTTTCATGTGTCTGTTGGTCATTTGAATGGTTTCTTTGCAGAAATGTCTGTTCATGTCTTCTGCTCATTTCTTGACTGGATTATTTGTTCTTTGGATGTTGGGTTTGTTAAGTTCTTTAGATATTGGATACTAGCCCTTTATCTAAAATGTCATTTGCAAATATCTTCTTCCCTTCTGTCAATTGTCTTTTGGTTTTGTTGACTGTTATCTTTGCTGTGAAAAAGCTTTTTATCTTGATCAAGTTCCAATAGTTAGTTTTTGCCTTTGTTTCCTTGCCTTTGGAGACATGTCTAGCAAGAAGTTGCTGTAGCTGAGGTCGAGGAGGTTGCTATCTGTGTTCTCTCCTCAAGGATTTTGATGAATTCCTGTCTCACATTGAGGTCTTTCATCCATTTTGAGTCTATTTTTGTGTGTAGTGTAAGGAAATGGTCTTGTTTCATTCTTTTGCATCTGGCTGTCCAGTTTTCCCAACACCATTTTATTTAAGAGATTGTCTTTTTTCCATCAAATATTCTTTCCAATTAGATATTCGTTCTGCTTTGTCCAAGATTAGTTGGCCATATAGTTGAGTGTCCATTTCTGGGTTCTCAGTTCTCTTCCACTAATCTATGTGTCTGTTTTTGTGCCAGTACCATACTGTCTTGATAATCACAGCTTTGTAATAGATCTTAAAGTTCAGAACCGTGATGTCATCAGTTTTTTTATCCAAGGTCTTTTCTGGTTTCATACAAATTTTAGGATTACTTTTTCCAATTCTATGAAAAAATGGTGGTATTTTGATAGGGATTGTGCTGAATTTGTAGATTGTTCTGGGAAGCATAGACTTTTTTTTTTTAAGATTTTATTTATTTATTTGACAGAGACCACAAGTAGGCAGAAAGTCAGGTATGGGGGGATAGGCTCCCCATCAAGCAGAGAGACCAATGCGGGCCTTGATCCCAGGACCCTGAAATCACAACCTGAGATGAAGGCAGAGGCTTAACCCACTGAGCTACCCAGGTGCCCCAGCATAGACATTTTTAACAATATTTGTTCTTCCAATTCATGAGCATGAAATGATTTTTCCATTTCTTTATGTATTCCACAATTTCTTTCAAGAGTAATCTATAGTTTCTGAGTAGAGATTCTTTGCCTCTTTGGTTAGATTTATTCCTAGGTATCTTATGGTTTTGGGTGCAATTTTAAAATGGGATCAGATCCTTAATTTCTTTTTCTTCTGTCTCATTGTTGGTGTATAGAAATGCAACTGATTTCTGTGCATTTATTTCATATCCTGCCATTTTTACTGAATTCCTATATAATTTCTAAAAATATGGGGATGGTCTTTGGGGTTTTCCACATGAAGTATCATGTCATCTGCAAAGAGTGAGAGTTTGACTTCTTTTCTGTTTCGGATGCCTTGTATTTCTTTTTGTTCTCTGATTGCTGAGGCTACGACTTCTAGTACTAGGCTGAAAAGCCGTATGATAATGGAGATCTTTGCCATGTTCTTATATGCATCCTTTTTTTTTTTTTAAGATTTATTTATTTATTTGAGAGATAGAGTGGTCAACAGAGAGACCACGAGTGGGGGTAAGGAGCAGAGGAAGAGGGAGAAGCAGACTCCCTGCCCATCAGTGACCCCATTGTGGGGCTCAATCCTGGGACTCTGGAACCATGACCTGAGCCAAAGGCAGATACTTAACTGACTGAGCCACCCAGGCACCACCATACTATGCATCTTATCAAGCAATTTTCTTCACTAAACAAGTAAAAAGGTTAATAAGTTTAAATAAGATAGAAGTTAGTGCATCATTAAATTCCAAAGACTACTAAGTTTGGATCTATTTTCCAGTGTGGGTTTATCCCACCTTATATTTATTGTATTAATTTTCTCACTCAAAAGCAATGTCTGTGAAAGGTGAAATAAGAACTCCTCATATCTGCTTGGAAAGCTTTATCCATAAGCAGAAGAAAGGCTCCCCAGGGATGTCTACATTTTATCATCCTGGTGTTAAACCTCTGCATATGTTAGCATTCAATGACAAAATGGAATTTTGGTTACAGATAGAGTTGATGTTGCTAATCAGTTGACTTTAAAATAGGGAGGGTATCTTTGGGTGATTCAGGTGGGTCCAATGGAGTCAATTGGACAGTTAAAAGTGGAAGAAGTAGGCAAAAGTTCAGGGCATAGAAATGCAATAACAGAAAAAGAGGCAAGAAAGATGTCATCAAAAGAATGATTTCGTGCCCTGTGAAAGCATGAAAGTGGAGAAGAGAAGTGGAAAGCCATGTGCAAGGACAGGAGAAAGGCTTCTAGCTGTAGAGGACAGCATCCAGCTTATAGTTAGCAAGGAAATGGAGACCTCAGTACAGTTCTATAGAACTGAGTCTTGCCAACACTTAAGGGAACATGGATTTTCCCTGGTAGTCTGCAGAAAGGAATTCAGTGTGCTGACATATTGATATTAGCTCAATGAGACCTTATTGGACTTCTGAACTCCAGAACTGTAAGGTAATAGATTTGTGTTACTTTCAGGTGTTAACAGAGTTTGTAATAATTTGTTATTTTGTTATGTTAATGATAGGAAACTAATACACTCAGAACCCATAAATCTGTACTCAAAAAACATTCTGATTTTCTATCAATTCTTATTTTTATTTTTGAAAATTTCAACATAAAAATAGTGACTCAACGGGTGCTTGGGTGACTCAGTCAGTTAAGCATCTGCCTTGGGCTCAGGTCATGATCTCAGGGTCCTGAGATGGAGCCCAGTGTCCAGGCTCTCTGCTCAGTGGGGAGTTGCCTTGTCTCTTCTTTCTTCTGCTCTCTCTCTCTCTCTCTCTCAAATAAGTAAATAATATCTTTAAAAAAATAATAACTCAATTCTCCCTTTGGTAAGTAATAAAATGATCAAACTACAAGAAATCACTTTTTAAAAGTAGTAAGTATTTTATTCTTTAATTCTAACCTAGAAAAAAAAAATCTCACAGAGAATTAAACATACATCTTTATATACTGCCATATTTATGAACAGAAATAAGTATTTGTTTTTTATTTCCTCACAAGCCTTAACGTTGTCTGAGATCCTCTATACAAACTTCTTGATATCTGGCTTTCATTTAGAAAAAGAAATGATCTTAGAATGTATTATTAATTCAATTTCTTTTAAGATATAGCATAGTCAGATGAATATTTATCTTTCTGTGAGTTTTGGTAGTTTGTGGCTTTCAAAATATTGGCCTATTCCATATAAGTTATCAAATTTGTAGGCATAGAGTTGTCTGTGTATTCTTTTTTTTTTAATATAATTTTTTATTTTTTATAAACATATATTTTTATACCCAGGGGTACAGGTCTGTGAATCACCATGTTTACCTTCTTACTACTATAAGATTGTAGTCTATGATAGATATTTTAAATTTGGTGTCTCTGAGTGGTAACTTCTTTGTCATAGCTGAATGTAATTCTAATTCTTGCTTTTTCTCTTCAGATCAGGTTTTAGCAAGGCTTTTGGCAAAGCCTTGTAAGTTTTTGTTGAAAACTAAATGTTATATCGAATAACAGAAACTGAGGTAAATAGGCCTTTAGTGTGAAGTTTTAGGCTAATCTGGCTAGAAGCTAGATGGTATACAATGTTTGCTCTGGATGTAGGATCAAGAAGCTTCAAATTACTTTAGTGGACTTGTTTTTGTCTCCCTTCTTGAGTTTAATTTTCTGGGTGTAGTCTCCTTACTGATAATCTGTGTGTTACAGCTCTATCATTTGTAGACCATAAAATTACAAATAACTTTTATTTATACCTTTTACTTACTCAGATTTTAATGGATATCTTGATTTATTTTTCATTTTGGATATTATGGTTTATATTTGGGAAAATACAAGGCAAATTAAGCAATATTAGGTTATTATTTGCAATCCCTATTTGGTAAAAAGTATTTTTAAAATTTGTTCACTAGTTAAGTGGAATATTCTTAGATATTTAACTAATTATTTTTCAAAGAAGTCAGAAACTCATGACCCAGCAATATTCAGCATTTAAATGATATTCTTTAACTTAGAAAATTCCCCCAAAAACTACCTCTCTACCTTAGGAAATTCTTTGAGTGTTCTGAACTATTTGGCAATTCTATGGTCATTTTACATGGTGTAATAATTCTTTTTTGAGAAAGAGAGAGAGCCAGCGGTTTGGGAGAGGCAGCGGGAAAGGGAGAGAAAAAATCTTAAGCAAGCTCCATGCCCAAATTGAAACAGGGCTCAATTTCAGGACTCTGGAATCATGACCTGAGCCTAAATCAAGAGTGGGATGCTTAAGCAACTGAGTCTGTACTGTTGCCCCACATGGTGTAATAATTTTTAAGACAATTAGGGATCCATGTTGACTTACTCATGGCTCAAATAATGTAAAGGAGATGACAATCCAATGGGAAGTCTAATATTCAAGGGCCTTGGTTCCTGCCTAGTTTAAGCAGAAAGGCAATTGATCATATAACACTGGGTAACTAACAGACTTTCCAAAAGAAACTGAAAACCAGGTATGGGTGCTACACAGTCATGAGAACTACAAATATTGAATGAATTTGGTGAAATCTCCATTGTCCTCAGGCTTGGCATCAGTGAACTGAGGGAGGATGACACATACATTATTGATGCTGGTTACTGAACACAGACTCTCTCACTGCTACTACTGCAAAGGAGGGTATGCTAATCCTTCCAGATGTTAAATGTTGAACACTGTGCATACCTGTTTCTTCAAATAATGTGCTTCCTCAAATTGCTCAACTTTGAAATGATAAAGCATAGATGTCCCTCATTTGGGGAACTGGGTTTCATGCCAGCATCCCTGCTGCAAGGGGAATGAGTTATAGCTTCTGCTTTGGAAAGGAAGGACAAGTAATGTGAAAAGCCTCTTTGAATAGAAATATGAGCTTATTCTAAGTTAAATTTGAACACTTGCAACAGACAAAGCTACATATCTGGATGACTGGTAAAATTCTTCCTTATTTGACTACAAAGTAAATGTTGGTTTTAAGAAGCTTAATATGTCAAAAAAAAAAAAAAACCCACATATATCTTAGAATCAAGTACAAGGGTGTATATTGTTTGTTTTCCCACTCTATGAATAAAGAAACTGAAAGCATAAAAATGAAGTGATTTCCTCAGCATATGAGTTATGGAGCCAAGCCAATTGCCTTTTTACATATGAATATAAGTTTCAGGTTAAGAAAAAAATGATGTATACTATTTGGTAGATTAACTGTAAATATAAGTCATGTTTTAAAAGACCAGTTTTTTACAGACCTGTACCCCTGGGGATAAAAATATATGTTTATAAAAAATAAAAAATTAAAATAAATAAATAAATAAATAAATAAATAAAAATAAATAAATAAAAGACCAGTTTTTTTTATTATTTACAGGTAAGAAATGGATTTCTAATTGATATAGTGCATATTGAGTGACAGTTATTAATGTTGAATTGAGAACTTGGGTGCTTTTTATGGAGTACATAGATCTTAATACATATATGCTCAATATATAATTATGTCTCCTAAGTAGCTAGTAAATACATGTCTAAGTAAATGATTTGAACCTTTTCCAGGGCCTCAAAGTTGGACGGGAAAATTTATAACTGCATTGCAAATTGAAGAGCATATTACGATCTTTATAGAAGTTATCTATTTTAGCAATTACTTGTCATCTTCTGGGATAAAAGGATAGAAATAGAGCCCGAGAGAAGTAAGATTTAAGGGAGAATTTCTTATAGACCCCAAAGACCTTGCATAATTGAAATTTTTTATCAGGAAAAAATGATCCAAAATTGATCTTTCAGGCTAGAAAGTTGACAAGCTTTTTCTGAGTAAATAAATGGTGTATCTTGGGGGGAAAGGATAAAGCAATTTTATTTCTGATATTTGCATACCTCTTTCTATAATTAGAAGCATCTACTTGTGAATTTTTAATATCTCCTCTGTAATATCTGTTAAAAAATTGTGACATTGTAACATGGCTACTATAATTGTTTTGTTCTGTAAACTAAAAATTTACAACATGTATTGCTTTTCAAGACTTTAAAATATGGAGAGACAATGAACCTCACATGGTGTCCCTTTAATAGAATTTAACCAAAGAAGCAGACATCTAGACTCTACTTATTATGAACCATAATATAAAATCATTAAAGAAAATAGAAAGGCATGAAAGATCAGAAAGAATGAATAGAAGAAGCAAGGACAGAAGAAAGGGGGGGTAGGGAAGAATGGAGGGGGAGAGGAAAGAAGAGAGGATAACTTTCTCTTTATTTTTGTCCCATTCTAGAGCTTAAAGGATCAATTAATTTAAATATTGATTATGTCAAATACACCTACCTAATATTTTTTTCGTTCTTTAAAACTTTCAAGAATGGTGAAATCTTGCCATAATAGAGGCTATGTTACATGATGTAGTGTGGAATCCCATGATTAATAAAATAGGATCGATTTTGTGAATGGTTATGTAACAGGAAAAGATTTGCCACTTTACTGTACCACTCAGGCACATGTGTTCCCTTTTGAATGAGCAAGGAGTCTCTAGTATTAAGAATTCTATTTTCTGTTTGGAGCTATTATGCATGTCCTGGAGCTTTGAAAGGTATAACTTCAACTCGGGATACTACAAATAGATGACAGCCAATTCTTATTTTATGAAACAATATCACTCTTTCTTGTTCACCTACATACCACATGTAGGCAACTGTAGAAGGAGACCTTCAGCAAAGATCAACCAGAAGATGAGGTTGGCTAAGAGGGATCTCAGCTCTGTGAACAGAAAGTGCTCACTTAAACATCTGCAAGTGTTTTGCAGCCTTGCATAATTCTGGGCAATTTTTAGGTGCTGATTCTCTTCTTCCATTAGCAGGTGTAATTTCCTTGTCCCAGGCTTCCTGGATCTGCTTCAAAGTCATGCCTAACTCTTCTTCAACTTTTCATCTCAGGTGAGGGCCCAGAGAGTTGACTAATCTGATCTTCCTCTTATGTCTTCCAAATTATTGCAACATAAACTGTTCCCTTGATTCCCCAAGAGTCTTCTGTTTTGATTATTTTGAGACCTTTCTTTTCTCAGCCCAACCAACTTTTAGAAATTAAAAATAAGAAACTTAGTTTTATTATTTCCGTTGTGTTCTTGCACATCTTTTATAACAAGCCTAAATATCCCCAAAGAAATGTGGATACTTCTGACTAAGCAGTTCTCAGATCTGGTCATACATTAGAATCAACTGGAACTTAAAATTCCTAATACCTGGTACCAACCCATGAATCATTTTTATAGCTCTGACATGTAGCCTAAAAATCAGTATCTTTTCAAAAACCTACAGGAGAGTTTGGCATGCAACTACAGTTGAAAATAAAATTACAACAAGAAGAATCACATATAAACAAGTGTTAAACAGTGAAATCCAATGATTAATATTCCAATATGTTATGTAGGTATAATCATTTAACATTATAGAGAACGTTACGAGTTTGGAGGTTTTTCAAATACCAAGTACTTGTGTGATTTATTTAATCTTTAGAATTATATGAAATGTTAGGAAAAAACTTAAGCAAAAATTGTTTCAGGGAAATGAATACATTCCTATTAAAGTAGCTATCAGAACTAGCTGAGAGTATAAATCATGCCATTTTGTTTCAGAACATTAGTGAAGAAAAATCTTTGATACCGTTGATTTAAAATGATTCATAATTTCTGTAGAACAATTTCAAAATGAATTTAATCTTTATTTCTTGGAGTCTATAAATTTGTAAATTGCAAGAGTATTGGTAGCTATACCTGCAAGGTTATTTTTAAAAAACTAAAAGGTATTCTATTCTTTTTATTTAACTTCTTAAAATTTTATTTCTTTCTGGGAATCATCATATGTTACATGATTTCCCCAAATGTTAATAAAATGTACTTTGTGAAATCTGGGAACTTATATTTTCCTGGAGAGAGAGATATGATATAAACCAAAATGCTACCTAAATAAAAGCAACTTTCTCTATTTTTAATAGTAATAAAATTGGAATACAACTGGTCATATTTTCAGCAGATTTGGAGAATGAGATTTGGGATGATCCATCTTAGAATAAAGACTTTATGGGGACACTAAGAACAGCCCAATGATATAGAAGGAATGTTTAAGAGCAAATAATTTCTTTTGGACTGTTACTCAGAAGGGACATAATCATAGAATAGGACTCCTCTGAAGCATTTTCAATAGTTGAAGGGCAATCCCTGAAGAATTAATGAGACCCCTCTGTCTATGGTGTGGAGGATATATGGTGTCTAGTAGAAGACCTGGATTCAATAATAAAGAAGGTATTAAAAAAAAATAATCCAAGGAGAGATATGGCCAAAACTATAGACTCTTTTACCTATTATTCAATGCTTTTAGGGGAAAAAAAAAGAACTTTTTAAATAAGATTCCTCTGGGGAGGAAAAATAGTCTTCTCCTAGAGTAATTTTGTTAAGGGTATCACCATGAGCAAATGGCAGTAAGACTTAGATGAAGTACAACTTCCAGATAAAGTTTTTGGACTGTAATACACCAACACACACATTCTGGAATTTCTAATGCACCTTTCCCACTATTTTGCAATCAAAATTGTAAAATGGGATGTGGAATTTCTATATATATATTTGATATAAGAGAATGGAATGTATAATCCTGAATTCTACTAATCAATGTAAATTGAGCCAGGGATTGTGTCTAACAAAAAGACGAGACTTAAATAAATTGTATCTGCTGAAGTTTGTTTGCCTTATAATAACCACAGCAGATAGAATACCACGTTGTGGAATTTAGTATATGAGTGAATAATTTGAATGAAATATTGTCAATAAGGGGTATATATAGGATAATATAATTATACTGACACACTTTCTTTCACTGTACTTTTGCTTTGCATTTTAGAAATAAGTTCTGGATTTGCTTGATGAGCAGAACAGGCTTCCAAACTTTCGACACTAGCATATTGAGTCTACTTGATTTTTCTGAATGGAATAAAGGCATCTCTATCATCTCAATAATGTAGTTATGTTAGTGAGCATCATGGGGTATACTATATTAGAAGAGATGGCTGAGTAGGCCCTTTATTCTGATTGTATGCCAAATAGGTGTCAAGCCTTTCCATGGACTTCCAGCTTTTCAGTGTCGTGGGGCCTGAAAGTCTTCCAAAATACTGGGTAACATAAGTTGAGTCTGCGAATAGCAAAAAAGCTAGTTTAAGTCAAGGTAATGCTTCAAAAATAAGTGGAAAATATTGACAGTAAAATTAGTATAGGAGAAGAGCTCAAGCATGTTAAAACAGTGTCCTAGTTATGTAAAAATTATTTATCACTTTATGCTTTCGGTACAGTTAACTAACAGAGATCTGTTACTTAAATTCCATTCCACTATGGGGTCAAATGTTCTTTTATTCCCATGGGGAGAAATTTAGTCCCTGATACTTTTCTTCCCTTTTCTTGTCAGTAGAAGTTCCATATTTGTACCCAAACATAGAAAAGCCTATCTTACTAAAAGTCAAAAAAGACTTTACCTTAGACTATTCTCTAAAGACTTGTTACAAAATTGAAGCAATTTTACAATATAAAATGCTGATTAAAATTTAAAAAAAGGGGGGCACTTGGGTGGCTCACTGGGTTAAGCCTCTGCCTTTGGCTCAGGTCATGATCTCCGGGGTCCTGGGATCAAGCCCTGCATTGGGGATCTCTGTTCAGCAAGGAACCAGCTTCCCCACCCCCCCTGCCTCTCTGCCTACTTGTGATCTCTCTCTCTCTCTCTCTGTTAAATAAATAAATAAAATTTTAAAAAATGCTGATGAAAGTTTTGGCTGTCATCATCCACACTATTTTCTTCTCATCCCTATATTTACCTTAGCGGAGGGGAATCTTCCTTTCTATACCAACTGTTCATGTTTGTAATGCATGTAAAAGAATGTTGCACAATGTGATTTTAAAGCAACAGTGTTGGTTCAAAATTTATTCTGAAGATAATTATATTTATTTTTTTAATTTTCTACTATGATTTCAAGAATATAAATCTATCATTCTCTGAAAATGTTTTATGTAATGTTAAAAAATAGAAAGAGACCATTACTCTTTGATGTCTTGTGAATACTTGTTTTTTAGGAGTATGTGAGATACTACATACTATTGTCAATCATCATACCATTTCTGTGCAGTAATAATTATCATTAAAAACATTTCGATGCCTAAATGCACTTTCAAATAAGGAAAGGTTTATCTCAAGTACTTGGTTTATTTAACTTATTTAGTTTCAGTATTTTTATCTTGTTGTTCATTTATCTTCTCATTTGACCAGACTCTAGTTTTGGACAAATATGACTATGGGCTTCTGTGAGTCTACATCCAACTGATAAGAGTCCCTGAAGGAAATCAGTCAATTGTACAGACTAGTATCCTATGTGTTCATGGTCTCCTACCTTAAATGTAACTGTGTTATATTATTATCCTTTCATATCTTTAGCTAATATTTCATAACTTTCTATAGATGCTATTTTAAGCCTTTACCTTCTTCCATTCATAGCCTCCACCTACTCCTTCTATATTTTCAATAGATGTACTCATCTTTTAGTTCTTTAGTTCTGAGATATATAATTTATATCAGAAAATCTTTAACCACAAAACCTCAACATTTAAATATCTCTATATATGTAACTTTCTATTTATTCCCTATCATTTATATGAGGCTGTTCCTCCTTGGTATATCTTATCACTCTGACTTCATTCTAGAGCTCATCTTCTTCATGTCTTCAGAAACTGGAATTTTGGAGTGCCTTGTATCATTTTTATGTCTTAAAATTTTCCATCATTTTAATTGCCTTTCCGTCAGCATAAGACAGACATGAATAAACTTAAAACATAGGAAACGACCACAGCAAACATGCACTCAATCTTGTCTAATACTTCATCTATCATCTAGGTCTCTTCCCCTTAAAAGAACCTTCTGACCAGGTTGATTTTACTTTAGAACCCTTTGATCCTAGCATTGTCTATGCCAATCTCATTAAAGTCACTTCAGCCTTCTTTGGACATCTCTAGAACAGGCTCATCCCTGTTCTTATGCCTCTGAAGCATTGGTGTATTTGGTCAGATCTCTTCAGTGTCCACCTCTTTGCTTTCACAGTACCACACTTTCCTGTTTTGTCTTGTAAATCTTTGACAAGTGCATCGTGGTCTGAAGGAGACTCTAAATGTTGGTATAGGTCAAGATTCTTTTCTAGTTTTATTGATATAATTAACATACAATATTGTGTAAGTTTAAGGTATACAATGTGTTGATTTCATACACATATATTACAAAATGATTACCACCATTGCCTTAGCTAACACCTTCATCATGACACATAATTTTCATTTCTATCCTGTGAGGAAAACCTTTAAAACCTACTGTCTTAGTAATTTTCAAGTATATGATACAGTATCATTAACTATAATCACCATGCTGTATTGTATCCTCAGAGTTCATTCATCTTTGATTAACATCTCCCCAACTCCCACCCCCCAATCCCTTTTAACCACCATTCTACCATCTTCCAATGAGTTTGTTTGTTTGTTTTTAATATTCAATATATAAGTGAGATCCTACAGTATTTTCTTTCTCTGTCTGACTTATCTCATTTAGCACGATGCTGTTAAAGTCCATCCATGTTGTCATAAATGGCAAGATTCCTGTTTTAAATGACTTTTTAATGTAGATTAAATTAAATATGTTTATTTATGTATTAAATATGTAATATATAGGGCACCTGGGTGACTCAATTGGTTAAGCATCCGGCCCTTGATTTCAGCTTAGGTCGTAACTGGAGCCCCATGTCAGGCTCTGCACTTTGTGTGCAGTCTGCTTGAAGATTCTCTCCTTCTGCCTCTCCCCATGTTCACACACAGTCTCTCTTTCTCTCTCTCTAAAATAAATAAATAAATAAATATTTTATAAAATATGTAATATATAAATAAATATATATTTACATATACATTTAAAATATATTTAATTTTTTTTAAAGTAATCTCTCTCTCTTTTCTTAAAGATTGTATTTATTTATTTGAGAGACAGCATGATCAGGGAGAGGAGCAGAAAGAAGGAGAAGCAGACTCCTTGCTGAGTGGAGAGCCTGATGCAGGGCTTGATCCCAGGAGCCTATGATCATGATGTGATCCAAAGGCAGATACAAAAGGCAGACACTTCACTGACTGAGTCACCCAGATGCCCCATCCATTCATCTCTTGATAGACACTTAACTTGTTTCCATACTTGGTCAAGCTTCTTTCTTATGTCTTCATCTTATTCACCATTCTGTCCCTGAATGATGTTATCTACTCCTGGTACTTCAATCACTATCTATATGTTGATTCTTAAAACATCTTTTTAAAAAAGACTTCTCTCTTTCTGTGGATCCTCTAATTTGTCTTCGTCAGGACTTCTTCACCTGAGTATCTTACAGGCACTTAAAAATTATATTTCTAAGACTGAATTGATTAATTATTTTCCAAACTACATTCAATCTTAAGTATTTTCTCCCAAGTGGTTAATTTTTTTAAATGTAATTTTTCTTCTGTTGCTACATCAAATTGACCACATACTATAGACTTTGCTGCCTTAATACAAATGGAACCTCTGTCCAGCCCCACTATATGCCTGTGCTAGTCCTGCCTCCTCCTCCTCCTCCTTCTTCTTTTTTTTTAAGATTTTATTTATTTATTTGACAGAGATCATAAGTAGGCAGAGAGGCAGGCAGCGAGAGAAGAGTGGGGAGCAGGTTCCCCACCGAGCAGAGAGCCCAAGGAAGGGCTCGATCCCAGGACCCTGAGATCATGACTCAAATGGAAGGCAGAGGCTTTAACCCACTGAACCACCCAGGAGCCCCTAGTCCTGCCTTCTGATTGGTCACCTAGAATCAGTCTTTTTCTCTCCCACTGATTTTAGTCAATTTATCTCTCTAGGGAGAAAGAGAAATTTTCTTTCTTCTTCTTTTTTCTTTTCTTTTTCTTTCTTTCCTTGACAAGCCTCTCCTGAAAGCTGTCTTCCTTCATCTCTTATTCTTTTCCCTTCATATTATTTGCTTTAGGTATGCTGAGCTACCATCTCTCAATATGCTTTATTCTCTCTCTTTTATTTGCTTTAGTTGAGACTGTCTCCTTTGTCTTCCACTATTTATGTGCAAACTACACTTTCTATACACATACATACACATAAGCGCACACACACACACACACACACACACATACACACAAACACATACTTTATCCACTTATCTGCCTGGTTCCTACTTACCATTTAGGTTTTATTTTAGGTCCCTCTTCTAATAAACACTTTTTCAGATCAATTCCCAATCTGCCAATCTCATCTCCAAACCCATGTTAGATGTCTCTTCTGTGTGGTCTCTTAGCAGCCTGCCTCCCTTACAGACACAGTTCACCATTTTATTATAATTGCATTTTTAGTAGTTTATATTATCTGTATCACCATGGTGTGAGTGGGACAAGGGATATATTTGCTATTGTTCTTCATTTATTGCTGTTTTTTGCCAAAATCGTGCTTGGAATATAGAAGGCTCTCTCTAGTCTTAGATGCATACTTCTAATTATAACTTAGAATCATCAAAGTCATTAGCCTCTGGTTCTTCTGCCTCAGGTATATAGCAGTACCTTAAATTTGGAGAAACCCTATTTATAGCTACCACATGGTAAGCTTTCAATTGATTTGGGGGTGCATATTTCTAAGTAAAGAATAATCCCTTTATTAAAAATTGATTATTTGTGCATAGAAAGCTGATATGTGCAAAAATATTACTGAAAATATACTACTGTGTCATTGTTTTTATTTTTTTGGTATAGATAAGGAATTTTTTAAAAGAAATAATGAAAGAAATAAGAGAATGAGGGTAGAAACCATCTTTTATAATTCCTTTATCTCTAGTACTTTGTACATATCCTTGCCCATTCCTGCTATGTACCTCACTTGAATTAAAAAATGTTAGAAGAATCAAGAATGGCATCATGGAGGATTTGATTTCTGAACTCTACCTTAGAGAATGGGTCCTTAGCTATTTCTGACTTTTATACATGGTCCTTCAAAACTTGAGGAAGATCTTGCAAAGGTGGACTGTAATCCTCTACCTGCTAATCTTTTCACTTTTAATCCTACTTGAAGTCTTGTAAGTTTCTCTTCCCATGGTTCTTTTCACATCTACAATTTTATGCCTTCTTATTCAGATATATTGCTATTTATTTCTTTTGATAAATGCTTTTCATTATCACCAATTCTTAAATAATGTTTTTCCACAGGAGTTTATTTTTACCCCTCTCTATTTTCACTGTAACTGCCTTTCCCTCTTAAATTACCAGTTATATGGTGATGAGTACAAAATCAATTATATTTATTTCATGTATTATGCAAACCTTTGTGTCCCATTTACCTAGCTGCCAACTGGGCCTCTTTACCTGGATAAAAGCATTTGAAAGAAAACATGTCAGATAATCAGCTAAATTTTTTGTCTCCCAGAAAACTATCCTAAAATTTTGCATTTTTTAAGCTATAATTCTTTGACTTCATATTCCTTTTAGTATATACATGCCAGATAAAGCATACATTGATAAAATAATTTTTGTGTGTGATGGAATGTACATCCAAATGGGGAGAAAATGTGGATGTGGATGGGTGGATTTACTTAGCAGGATTGAACAAACTACTGGAGTCTATGTATGCGTGCACGCATATATGTATGTGTGTGTGCTGTGTTGTTAGTTTTGCTTTTCTGTTTGAGTATTTTTCCAACCAAGAGTAGTTTTTCCAAGCCACTAAACCATGAGACAGGTCCTTAATTCTTAAGTGAATGTAATTAAAATATCATCAGGATTTTGAATGGACCAGTGATCACATGAGAGGAAATTTAAAAGCAAAGCATGGATACAAAATTAAAAAATATGCTATAAGGCTATTTCTTCTCTACTTATCTAATCGTGTTTCATCTTTTATGCCTCTGGCTAGACAATTTTAGTGAGGGCTATATTTTGTAAAATAGTTATTACTCAACTTAAAAGAGATAACATTTTTATTTAGGCTTGAGGGGTAAAGAGGTGAATTTAAATGCAGGCAACGATGAGAGAATAGATATTTTAATGAATATATACATATACAATATTAAAACAAAGGCTTCTGGGGTATTATTGCATATCACTATTCGAAGGAGTCAAATACTAAGCATTATGTATGCAAGAGATCATTAAGTAACCTCCAAATAAATGCATATTTACACTCAACAGGTCATAATGTCACTCAAAGCTTATTTTATAAGTATCTATTGTATTATATGGCTCACTATTAGATGAATTACATAACCTACAAATTCTCAGGATGGCAAAAGTCTGAGCCATGTATGTAGTTGGAAATTGTTGTTTTAGAAATACGATAGCATTTTGTATGTGTATTTTTCCATAGCAGCAAGAGTAAAATAAAAGTGGCTACTATTTATACAGAAGTAAATTTTGATGAGGCGATTTGATGTCAAAGCTACCATACCTTGAAATACTTTTACATTGTTTTATATATTTGTTCATTAATAGTTGCAGGTACAACTATTACAAAGTGTCTGTTAAATAGATGTGAAGACATACCAAGGTACAAATAACTATAATTATTCTATAAGTAAATATTTAGTGTAGATTTAGAAATACATCTGTTCAAAAATGCATACTCTTCCTTACAACCCACTAGACGTACCATATTTAGTGTTTAGGTTCATAGTGCTTTTTTTTTTTTTTTTTTTGCTTTTATCAGATCCTCAAGTTTGATTGTTTACCATCCAGGCTGACCAAAATAAATAATAACAATGTTTATTCTTCTGATCCATGAGCATGGAATGTTTTTTCATCCTTTTGTGTCTTCTTCAATTTTTTTCTTGAGTGTTCTGTAATTCCTCAAGTATAGATTCTGTATGTCCTTGGTTAGGTTTATTCCAAGGTATCTCGTGGTTTTTGGAGCTATTGTAAATGGAATCAATTTGCTAATTGTCCTTTCTACAGTTTCATTGTTAGTGTATAAGGAAGGAACTGATTTCTGTGCATTGATTTTGTATCCTGCCACATTACTGAATTGCTGTCTGAGTTCTAGTAATTCGAGGAGATTATGCTGAGTGAAATACATCAAGCAAAGAAAGTCAATTATATGGTTTTGCTTACTTGTAAAGATAAGGAACAACATGGAGGACATTAGGAGAAGGAAAGGAAAAGTAAATTGGGGGAAACTGGAGGGGTAGACAAACCATGAGAGTCTGTAGACTCTGAGAAACAACCCGAGGGATTTAGAGGGGAGGAGGGTGGGGGAATAGATGAGCCTGGTGGTGGGTATTAAGTAAGGCACTTATTGCGTGGAGCACTGGGTGTTGTACATAAACAATGAATCTTGGAACACTGCATCAAAAACTAAAGATGCATTTTATGGTGATTAACATAACAAAATAAAAAGTAATAAAAATAAATAAAGTCAAAACAAATAAGGAAAAAAAAGCCAAAAAGATACAATTATGAGACTAAATGTCTATAAACTAAAAAAATGTTTTCTACACTTCAGATGTTATTGTTAATGACATCCTATGACTGACAGGTGTCTAAGTTGAAAGAAATTAAGTTGCGACTTGGTGTGGTAGTTGAACTTTTTTGTGCCACCGGTTATCATTTAGGATTGCACAGATGAAAATAACTGTTTTTCCCCCTTTTTTATTGGTAATAAGACAAAGGGCTCTTTCTGTGACTTAAGTTAAAAGAAACCATATACAAAAAGGAATAATGGAAATATGTGAGAAATAATTATTAGGTTAGACTGACCCTGCATTCTGAGAACTGGCTTTCTGTTACCTACTTTTATACCTGTAAAATTTAGAAGGCACCTTGAAATGCATTTTGAGCAATGTAAATTTCATCCCACCGTGTGCTGCATCACTGAGCCCTGCGTAATTAATTAGCCCAGAAGGGGCCATATCATTTACTTTTCTAAGTGCCTGAATTCTTTATATGGGAGGGAAGTTTAGGTTTCTCTTTGGATTGCTGTAACTGAACTGTGTGAGGTGGGCACCTTGTGTCTTATATGTACAATAGAAAAGCAGACAATATTTGTCTTTGACGTCAGAGAATAATGATTCTATGAAACTGACACACACAGAGGAACAAAATTGGAGAGACCAAGGAAGTTTATTTCTTTGACTTATTCTTATACTTCAAACTTTCTGATGGATTTCAGTGATGGAACAGTTTCCTAATGATTTAAGAATTGCTGTTTTGTTTTGATTTGTTTTGCTTGTGAGAGAGAGAAAGAGAGAGAGAGCGAGCGAGCACGTGAGCAAGCATTAGCAGTGCTTGAGGGCAGAGGGAGAGTGAGCATGAGAATCTTTCAAGCAGGTGCCATGCCCAGCAGTGAAGAGCTCAATAATGTAAGGTTCAGTTTCACCACCTAGAGATTATGACTTGAACTGAAATCAAGAGTTGAACACTTAAACAACTGAGCCACCCAGGCACCCCAATTTTAAGTTGTTGTTTTTGTGTTACATCTTAAAGAGTTCTAACAAAATATAAATTTTGAAATCCACTAAATTTATTGGTTATATCAGTAACAGAATTTTCAACAATAATTTATATCAGTTATTTAATAATTTATTGGCTAATATTTTCTCTAGTTTTTCAAATAATCCTTGGTATAAAATTGAATATATAGGAAGATGCATTCAATTGCATTCTTACTCTGAGGCACTATTGAACTTTTAAAACAAAGTTAATTAATGATGTGTTGAGTAGCTGTTGTGGAAGACAACTACCCACAGGTGTTTCATGTTTCCACTCATCTAGTGATCAAAGCACTGACAGCACTTTGTCTCAGACTACTTTTAAGAGATCTGTATAGTGAATAGCAGTCCAAGATATAGTACCCACATCTGGAGCAAAGGGTTGCTTATAGTCTTTCAATATAAAAACAATGTCTCCTTCTGGAACAGTGTGCAGGCATATTCACTACACCACCTCTCTCCCAAAATTTGGGTTCCTTAAACTTAGGGTTCATCTCCCTATAATACAACCCACTTGATATGCAGGTGTTATTTGTGTCACCCTGTGGGAACTGTACTGCTGGGAAATGGTGGAAAAATGCTAATACTCTGTCTACTGTTATTTCTGTGAGTAATAAACTGTCTTTCATCTCTAACCCACAAGTCTCATGTCTTCTGCAATCATCCACTGAACTGTGACAGGCTAACTTGTTAGCTTGCAAGTAGAATAAAATCTGAGACCCTTCATAGTTCTTGACACTTATTTCTTGTCAAGTTTTTAATAAATTATTCATTCCTAATAATAATTTTGTCTAAGCATATTAACATGCACCATTGATGGTAAAGAAAGAAGCTCGAATTAATTAACACTTTGCCCTTGCTCATTCAGAGACAGTATTTGAACTCTGATCTGTCTGCTTAAAAAATATGTAATCCTTATACAATACCACATACTAACAGGTGGATTAATCTTTCATTTTCTTTTTCTTCCCCCAGTTTTTGATGATTTTTGTCAGCTATCTATTATTTGTTAGATTTGTGTTTGCATGCTTCTCTTTAATTATTGAGTTTTAATCATCCATTAGTCATCAGGAAAAATAGAACTCTTAAGTTTCATGTTTAGTAGGATGATTCACAATTAATATAAAACTATTCATAAATCCCAGTTAATGTGATCTTTCAGCATTCAGTATTTATAGTGTTTTTGTATACATTCTTAAAGTTATTATTTAAAAAATTACCATATTTTATTAAAAATGAAGAAGTATAAAAAGGTTTCTGTTGCCCTCGCCACATTTTATTTTTTAGCTCACATCTTATTTCTGTGGCAGATGGTTCAGTGGATACTCAGAATTAACCCTCCATGCCTGTATCCCACCTCCAACATGGACACCACAACTTTCTGACCCAGTACCTCCTCCAAATCAGAGAATTCTTCCAGCACTCAGGTTTTATGCAAACAAGGCTGAATTATTGGGGAATTAAGCATGGGGGAAATTGTCAGAGAAAGATTAATGGCATTCTGTAAATAAATGTCTCTAACCTTCTTTATTCAAGGTGTATGCTTTGGGAAGACTTCTGAGGGTTTTCTGAAGTTACCACCAAAATAGCCATTCTTTCACACAATAATGACCCCTGCAGACTTGGGAATATATATCTTTTTTTTAAAGATTTTATTTATTTATTTGACAGAGAGAGATCACAAGTAGGCAGAGAGGCAGGCAGAGAGAGAGAGGAAAGGAAGCAGGCTCCCTGCTGAGCAGAGAGCCCGATGCAGGGCTCGATCCCAGGACCCTGAGATCATGTCCTGAGCTGAAGGCAGAGGCTTAACCCACTGAGCCACCCAGGCACCCAAGGGAATATATATCTTACTAAGGGTAATTCCTCTGATCCACTCTTGAAACTGTACCATTAATGGGTTTACCTCTCAAATATGCCAGCATATTACCTACAACCCTGCAACAGCCAGAGCTGACCACAAACTCTACTCTGGGCAGAACTCAAGTAAACATGTAATTCAATTAAAATTTATTATTGTGCCAAAAACTGTAAGATACCTAAGAATAAACCTAACCAAAGAGGTAAAGGCTCTGTACTCTAAAAACTACAGAACCCTTATGAAAGAAATTGTTGAAGACACAAAGAAATGGAAAAATATTATATGCTCATGAATTGGAAGAGGAAGTATTGTTAAAATGTCTATGCTTCCCAGAGCAATCTACACATTTAGTGTAATCTCTATCAAAATACTATTGACATTTTTCACAGAGCTGGAACAAAAAATCCTAAAATTTGTATGGAGCCAGAAAATACCTCAAATTGCCAGGTGGAATATTGAAAAAGAAAACCAAAGCTGGTGGCATCACAATTCCAGACGTTAAGATCTTTTACAAGCCTGTAATCATGAAGATAGTATGGTACTGGCACAAAAACAGACACATAGATCAATGGCATAGAATAAAGAACCCAGAAATTGAACCTTAACTCTATGGTCAATTAAACATCAATAAAACAGGAAAGAATATCCAATGGAAAGAAGACAGTCTTTTCAATAAATGGTGCTGGGAAAATTGGACAGAAATATACAGAAGAATGAAACTGGACCATTCTTTCACACCATACACAAAGATAAACTAAACGTGGAAGAAAGACCTAAATGTGAGACAGGAATCCATCAACATCCTTAAGGAGAACACAGCAACCTTGAACAGCCTTGGACACAGCAATTTCTTACAGGACACATCTCCAAAGGCTAAGAAAACAAAAGTAAATATGAACTATTGGGACTTCATCAAGATAAAAAGCTTCTGCACAGCAAAGGAAACAATCAATGAAACTAAAAGGCAACCTATGGGATGGGATAAGAAATTTGCAAATGACATTACAGAAAAGGGCTGGTATCCACGATCTACAAAGATCTTCTCAAACTCAACACCTAAAGAAAATATAATCCAGTAAATAAATGGGCAGAAGACATAAATAGAATCGTCTCCAAAGAATACATCCAAATGGCTAACAGACACATTAAAAAATATTCCACAGCACTTGCCATCAGCAAAACATGAATCAAGAACACCAGTCAGAACAGCTAAAATTAAGATCTCAGGAAACAACAAATGTTGGCAAGGATTCAGAGAAAGGAGAGCCCTCTTACACTGTTGGTGGGAATGCAAGCTGGTGCAGTCACTCTGGAAAACAGTATGGAGTTTCCTCAAGAAGTTAAAAATAGAGCTACCCTACGACCACCAATTGCACTACTGGACAGTATTCCAAAGATACAAATGTAGAGATCCAAAGAGGCACTTGCACCCAAATGTTTATCGCAGCAATGTACATAATAGCC
Organism: Mustela nigripes; assembly: GCF_022355385.1. Lineage (NCBI taxonomy): Eukaryota > Metazoa > Chordata > Mammalia > Carnivora > Mustelidae > Mustela > Mustela nigripes. Next base: position 231,836,122 of record NC_081557.1, on the reverse strand, counting down.
AAACTGTTGAAAGATCCCAGCTTTCCATAGACTGATGGATAAAAAAAAAGATGTGGATACACACACACACACACACACACACACACAGGAATATTATGCAGACATCAAAAGGATGAAATCTTAACATTTACATTGACATGGATATGGAATTAGAGGGTATTACACTGAGTGAAATGTCAATTAGAGAAAGACAATTATCATATGTTTCATTCATATGTGGAATATAAGAAATAGTGCAGAGGATCATAGGGGAAGGGAGGGAAAACAGAATGGGAAGAAATTAGAGCGGGAGACACACCATGAGAGATTCTTAACCAGAGGAAACAAACTGAGGGTTGCTGAAGGAAAGTAGGAGAGGGGATGGGGTAACTGAGTGACAGGCATTAGGAGAACACATTTTGTATTGAGCACTGGGTGTTATATACAACTGATGAATTATTGAACTCTACAACCAAAATGAGTGATGTGCTATATGTTGGCTAATAGAATTTAAATAAAAATTTAAAAAATAAAGTAAAAAATAAAATATTAAGTAATAAAAATAAAAAACAAAAGTTATTGAATGTTTTCCACATATTCCACATACTATATACTCTATCTCCATTAGAATCTCAGAAAAATTCTGTGATATTTTGTTTTTTCAATTTTACAAAATAGAAAAACGGGTGATACAGAAGTAACTACTGAATTCAGGTGTCTTAATCTAATGTCCTAGATCCTTTTAATTTAATTTAATCTAAGTTCTAAAATACCCAGTCCAAAATACATGCATTTTAGGTCTAAAAAATTACTTGATGATATTCTTGGACAGATCATATCAAAGAAAATTCCTCATTCTTTGTCTTAGCTCTGACTTTCAGTCTGGTCCTATTCTACAGTCCTGGCATCTCAACTTTGGCAACATTGACATTAGAGATTAGATAGTTTCTTCTTGCAGGAAGCGGTTCTGTGAATTTTAGGGATATTTTGCTGCATTCAGAGACTATATTCATTTCATGGCTGTAGTTAATACCTTTCCTACCCCCAAGTTGTAACAACCAGCAATATCTCCAGATATTACCAAAATCTCCTGGGGGATGCAAAATCCAACACCCCTCACCCAATGTAAGCACATACAGTATTTAAAATCACTGTACTATAAAATAAATAAATAAATAAATATCACTTCACCACACTAAGCTCCCAAAGCATAAAAACTAAAGATTGCCCCATCTTTTTCACCCATCTTTCGCAGTGGCTGACACATGATTAGAGTTCTTTAAATATATACTCCAAATAAGGAAAAAGTACAATCCTTGTAATTCAAAAGACAACAATTTTAAAAGTTTATAACTCATCTATTTAAAGTCTCAGATACTATTTAAAGATTCATTTATAAACTATGTTTTTCATATTATCTGTTAAATTTTGATTACTAGTATTGTGTAAATATATTCTTTTTTTCTTCTCAATTTTATATTTTTTAAGATTTTATTTATTTATTTGACAGAGAGAGATGACAAGTAGATGGAGAGGCAGGCAGAGAGAGAGGACGAAGCAGGCTCCCTGCTGAGCAGAGAACCTGATGTGGGACTCAATCCCAAGACCCTGAGATCATGACTTGAGCCGAGGGGTGTGGCTTAACCCACTGAGCCAACCAGGCGCCCCTTCTTCTCAGTTTTAAACATCCAACCTCTGCAGGGGTAAGAGAGAATCCTGGTGTGGTTTTATTTTTATTTATTTATTTATTTATTTATTTATTTATTTATTTTCCTTTTCCCCATTTTCACTTTTGTGTTTCAGCTAAAAAGTTTGGTTGAGTATTAAAGACTCAATATAATAAATTGATTACTTTCAAGTGGTTAAATTTGTGTGAGCTCAGAGAAAAGCCTCAAACATTTGTAGTTGTTTATGACTTGCGATATTTCGAAGTTTTTCATAAATATATCTCTCATCAGAGTTTCTCCTTCCATAAAATGTGTTTTCACTTATTGAGTGGTGTAAGTTTTCAAATACACAGCAATTTTCATGGCATTTTATGAAAATAAAATGGTAAATCCATAGATAATTAGGTATAGTTAAAATTGAATTCCCATGATTTATGAGGTTTGCAGCATGTTCAGAAGTATGACCCATAAAATTACTGCCTCAGGATGAAATTTCATCACTTTATTTAATACTTATAATAATCTCATCAAATTTATCATCAAGATGGGTTTCAAGTTTTCATGGTATTTAAGAATCAAACTCAGCGTTCTTACTTTTTTATAATACAGATGTACTTGTTTCATATTTTCAAAATCCATGATTTTATGTCTTCATAAAATCAGTGGTTTACATGCCCTGCCACAGTATATTCAAATAAATTACATCAAAATGTTTATTAAAATCAATTCCAGAGATAATTTTTAAGAGTTCTGTTCTTTATATCCCTATACTTGCTTCAGCAGAAACAAAAGTTAGTGAATTAAACCAGGGTTTGATATCAGGTTGGTAAATATGTACTGATAGGGGATTCTAAGTGTGTTTTGATAAGACATAAACATATTTCAACTGCCTAAAAGATCCTTATTCCTAAGTACAACTTCTCAGTTTTAGATGAGGGTTACATTCACTCCAATGTTCATTGGAGATTGAGTAACATGATTTGAGGCCTTTGGCATTTTGCTACCTGGCTTCAGTATCTGTGACCTCACTTCCAACAAAATGTAAACTCCACAAGAACAAATTTTTTCTTGTTTCATTCAATGAGGTATCACAGGAATTTAACAAAGGCTTAACATATTACAGGAATTTAACAAAAATTTCATGACTGGAAGAATAAATAAAATTCTTATTTTGCTTATCAGTTTTCAGTTGCTGCTGTATCAAATCACCACAGTCTTAGTGGCTTAATACAACACAAACTATTATCATAGAGTTCTGGAGGTCAGATGTCTGACATGGGTCTTCCTGGGCTAAGGTCAAAGTGCTAAAAAGGCTGTGTTATTTCTAGAAGCTAGAGGGGAATGTCCATTTTTGTGTCTTTTCCAACTTCAAGAGGCTGCCCAAGTTCCTTGGCTCATGGCCACCTGCCGTCTCCTAGATCAACAATGGCTAGCTAAGTCTTTCTCACATGGTACCATGCTGACACTGACTCACTCTTCTTTTGCTTCCTGCTTCTTTTAAAGATCATTGTGACTATATTGGGTCCACCTGAATAACAGTACTCACCCTTTCTTAAAGTCAACCCTATCAATTCCATATGCAATTTTAATCTGCACTTGCCATCTATGTAACAAATATTTGCAAGTTCCAGAAACTACGATGTAAATGTCTTTGGGAGGTAATTTGCTTATAATTTGCCACTCAGCAATTACACAATATTAGATAAATTATTTAACCACATTGTCCTAGTTTCCACGTCTACAAAATGTAAATCATGAGTTCTTATTTTTTTCTCCATTTGTTTTTTTTTTTTTTTGAATTAAATAATATCTAGCACATTGTGGCACAGAGTAAATGTAGTTCTTGAAATAAGTGTTTCCTTTTTAAGCTAAAATTTTGTATTCAATAATTTAATTCTATTCTTGCTTAAAAGAGAATGAATTGATGACACCTGCTTAAGTTTCTTTGAATTCTTAATGACTTTCAGTCTTTGAAAATAGAGAAGATGAATGCAATTTCAAGTTTTTACCCTCAAAAGGAAGATCTTCCTGGCTATATGTGCTGAAGAAAATCACCTAAAGATATTATCAGAAAAGATGAACATGTTTCCAGGGTAGATAAATTAGTGAAACTCTTTGGTTTTAGATATAGTTTTTAACCATATACAGTTTATTTTTACATATTTGCATTAAAATATAATTAATATTCATCATTTGTTATATATATAAATGCATAATGCAAATATGTCAAAAACATAATTTTCAAAAATAGGAAGGAGACTCATTTGAATGTTTCTCAAAGAATAGATGTAAGGGCAGCACAGGAGGAACTAATTAGATGGAACAAGGACTATCCCTCAGATCAATACCATCGCACAATGCAAAACATTATGTATTTGTGTGTAAACACAAAATGAGTGTTTACATACTTGAATTAATCTTATGGCCTCTCAGGCAATACAACCAAACTATTTCTATGTCTCCTTTGGGGAAAAGTGAGATATAAAAATGATAGCTACTTGTTAATGTGAGTAAAGATGACAAGTTGATTGTGTAGCAAAGGAGGAAAAGCTGCGAACATAGCCATTTTCTCAAGATGCCAATAAATGTATGCAATTTAATTAATTAAATGAAAATTAAATAATTTTTGATACTTTCTAATGTAATTTAATTTGAAGTATGGGTATACTTTTTCTCTAATAATCATGTAAAATATAAGATTCAGTATTCTAATTTCTTCATTTCATATCTTCTGGAAGAAAAAAATATATTCAAGCAGACTATAACTGTATTCATATTACAAATATCTCTACAATTGTAAAAGCATATGTATTTTCAAAATAAAAACTTTATTGCCTGGCAAAGAAATTAAACTCAAAGTGAAAAATTGATTTCAAAATATAAAGTCTTTCTATGTTGCTTTTCAAGATTTTCTGGCTATTCAATTTAAAACAAATTTCTAATATTGTTTTTGTCTTACAATGAGGATAATTTTTTTTCTAGTACTACTCGTGTGAATTCTGGTCACATATTTAATTTCACCAGCTCTCATTTTTCTCACTCGTTAAATGAACATATTATTACTTGCCTGCCTTTACTGCCATTGTAAACATCAAATGAAATGATAGATTACAAAAAATTTTTGGACTAAAGATGTGTTTATACTTGAACCGTATTACTTAGTATTTTAGTTTTATTGAGTGTGTTATCTCTGTGAGTTAACTGTCCATTTGAAATTCCTGGGCAGGATAGCCGGACAGCTGTTTGGGGCCAGCAACCTGAACTTGCATATATGTGTGGTGATGATAGGCATCCAACATGTGAAAGAACTTAAAGTTTAAACTGTTACCTTTTAATTGTTTTGTCATGATACTGTAGAATTATTATTAATATTATTTAGAGAGGTCGAGAGACAGAGGTTGAGGGGAGGGACAGTGGGTGAGGGAGACAGAGAATCTTAAGCAGGTTCCACACCCAGCACAGATGTTGGAACCTACCTAGTTCAATCTCATGCCCCTGAGAGCAAGAACTGAGCTGAACTCCAGAGTCAGACCCTTAACCAACTAAGCCACGCAGGCACCCCTGTAAGATTATGCGTGATGATGACAGGCATCCAACCAATTAGTGTCTTGCAAGGAAGAAGTGTTAGGAAGAATTTAAAGCAAAACAAAACCAAACCAGAAACAGAACTCAGAACTGGAAGCAAACATTCAGTCAATATTCTACTACTACTATTTTTGCTACTGCTATTATCACCACCACCACCACCAATAATAACAGCAACAGTAAAACTTTTATCATGCCAGAAAGTTTTCCAAAAGCCTTAAATAAAGTATTATGCATAAATGTAGTGGGATTTTTTTTGTATTTGTATGTCATCTGGGTATTATTTATATACATGTATTTTTAAATTCAAGAAGACCCAATATTCCTATGTATTCCTCCTCTTGAGAAATGTTATTCTTGAAGAAATTAGGATATAGCAAGTGTTCTTTTTTCTAGTTCTCATGAAAATAAAAAATAATTATGGAATTTTTAGCAATGTTTGTCAATTTGACTCCTACAATAAGCTCTTGTCTCACCATCGGTTTGCTAACTACACTTTGGGAAAAAAATCGATGCATTTTTATACCCATTTCACAGAGGTAAGAATAAAAGCTTGTGGAGGTCAAGTCACATGTCCAAAGTCACACAGCAAGTCAGTGTAAAATTGTCAGACTAGTTTCCTATGGGTTTATGTCCTTTGGTCTGCAAATCTAGACTCATACCATCTCACCATCTATTAGGGATTTTTTTAAGAAAAAAGACAGAGCCAATGTGCAGTTAAGCCTCTACAAACGTTAACGTGTTAAGCAAGAGAGCATGTGTTGTTTTTCCTTGGATTGTGCATTTTATTTTTCATATATCAAGTGACGCATTTGTTTTAGAGCATCATGGCATTTATTAATTATCCAAGCTGAATTCTCATTTTCAGTAAATGGCACCTTACACAGTGGGGCTGTGTCAAACAGGAGCCTTGACTGGGGAACAAATGTCAGTGTGGTGAGGAGCCTGCTGAGTGTTTAATAACTACAAATGAAGTACACTGTTAGTGTTATCAAGCACCGTTCCATCACCCAGTAGGTTTCCTTTGTAAGTAAAGATAAAATGACTTGGACAATCTGAACTGAATCTATCAGCTTTAACTGTAAAAGCATGAGGCAAGACAAGTCTCTTTCTTCAAATAGACTGGATGCTGGAGAGGAAAGAACAAAAGGTCATCAATAAATAAGAAATGAAATATTTTCAAATTAATTGATGACTGTACAACATCATGGCTTTTGGAAAAGAACTTTGGAAAATGACCATATTCATAAGCTAGTTTTGAGCCCTACTTATTTTCTGTATATAGATGAGATAAGGAGTTAGAAAGCTATGCACATTTACTATAGTTATTTGTGTTTTACTCTGAAGGAGACAATGAAAAACAGTCTCAAAGAAGAATTCATTGATTTAAATGTGCCTGTAGGTGTCCCAAAGATAGAGAATATAAGGGAGAATGAATGCATTGCAAATCATTAAAATGTGATATATTGTCGCCATGGCTAGAGAGCTTTTAGCAAAAAATTTGAATATTTTTTACATTGTCCTGAATTATGGCCCCCCAAAATGGTAGTCCTTGGAAAGAACTGTGGGTAAATTGTAAAAACAAAACAACAAAAAAAAACAAAAAAATAACAACAACAAAAAACGGATTAAACATGAAAATTTCAGAAATATCCTATTAAACATAGATTATGAACTATTTGTTTGTAAATCATATTGTCCTTAATTCGTTACTAGTCCTGTGACATAGGTAATATTGTGACATATTTAAAGCTGGTGAAATTGGTACTCAGCAGATTTAAGGAACTCAGGTTCTATTAAAGCAAGAGAGATCTGTGACCTGTCATGGCACCACTGGGGCCCAGCTGTATATTCTTCAAGAGAAGCACAGGTCAGGATGAGCCCATGTGATCTTTTAGTGGAGGCCAAGCTAAGTCTGGCCATAGACAGAAAAAGATCAGAGTATAGTCAATGTACAGAACTGCACACGCATGGAGAATTTTCAGGGTGACATTAAAGAATCACTTGGAGAAGCCAGAGTTGGCATACAGTGAGGAGGAAGTGGAGGAAGAAGCGGGAGAGGAGAAGGAGTGAGAAGAGAGGGATATCTCGGTATGACTGCATGAGGAATGTCATTGGTTTAGCTGGTACTGATTCACTCCTAAAACTCCCAACACCTGAGCTTCTCTTACTCTCTTGATCTGCACTTTCAGACATTAAATCATCTTTCCTAGGGCACTGGATCCTCTAGAGTTGCCTATACTGATCACAACTATTCTCTTCTTCATATTGGCAACATTAAAGCTAGCATGTAGTTGAAGAACCCGAAGCTCTGGGTTTGGAGTCTCATCCTTCCCTTCTTGCTGAATAACTTGGGCATTGTATCTAACTTCACTGAATGAATGTCGATGCTTTTATGTTTTAAAAGGGATTATAACTACTTCTCATGTTATGACTCTGAGCACTAAATAAAGCAGTGCTTCTCTGCCTAGTAAGTAGCATATGCTTACTATTGCATGAGGCTTAGAGGGCTTTTCTCCTCCTTGCACCATTGTGGGGGCACCCTCGTAGCACGCAGTTGTTTGCAACTCAAGTGAAAGAGAGTGGTCTGTTCTCCTGCAGCTGAAATAACTGGCAAGTTATACTCATTTTGGGGGTGCATAACAAACTTTACTATCTTTTTATAAAAATAAGTGACAGCAACATATAAATACGCTTACTTAATTTTTGCAGCAGACACCAGTACCAGGGAAAAAAGAAAGTGCCTGAAAACACAGGGCAGCCATGAAATATGTGGATAAACAAGTGCAGTACCAAAATTTGATCTGTTTTTTTTTTGTTTATTCTTGTAAAATGTCCAATTTCAACATTCCTTCAAAATTATTAAGACATTTTGATAAAGGAGAATCTTTTATTGAGGAATACATGTAGGGAAAAACACACATTTTTATCTACTCTCAAGTCTAATACTGTGGTGACTGTAAGTAATATAAAAAATTTAAGAAAATATGTCTAAGTTTCTGAACATTTCTATACTACACTTCAGGAGTCTACCCTGAGTGAGAGGTTGTTCTCTTTTCTTAAAGGGCACAATAAGATCTACAATCTTGATAAGCATCTAAAAGTACAATAAGATCTATAATCTTGGTATTCTTTATACTTAAAGAGATGGGGGTAGGTTAGCCATTTTCTTTTCTGATGAATCCAACCCATAACAAGCACAACAGGCTTTCTTCTGAGATTAGCTCTACAAAAATTCAGCTTTCTGTTAAAATTGCAGCTGAAGGACGCCTGGGTGGCTCAGTGGGTTAAGCCGCTGCCTTCGGCTCAGGTCATGATCTCGGGATCCTGGGATCGAGTCCCGCATCGGGCTCTCTGCTCAGCAGGGAGCCTGCTTCCTCCTCTCTCTCTCTCTGCCTGCCTCTCCATCTACTTGTGATCTCTCTCTGTTAAATAAATAAATAAAATCTTAAAAAAAATTGCAGCTGAATACAAATTAGGACTTCTCTTTGTCATCAATTCTAGGAAGCTACTTATTAGCATTAATGACAATGTTGCTTTTACATATTTTGACATTAGTTTATTAGAATAAGAAGGGGAAAAATGGGGTCCATGTCATTTACAACCTATAACAGTTTAGGCTGTCTTGTCAAATTTCAAAAAATTAACACTTAACTTTTTAAATGAATATTAAAAATAGCTGAAATTCTTTTAACATTTTATAAGGATCATACTATAATCTGTTAAACTTAACATTTTCTGGATATTTTGTTCATAAGAATACCACTGTGTTTTGTCAACAAGTATCAAATAGAAAGCTAAAACATAGTATATCTTTTTAAAATTTCTGACTATACAGAAATATAAATATTAAAAGTGAATCTTATTTATTCATAATTACTTATACATAACTTTACTGATATATTTTAAAATAAAATATTGGAAAGAAACAAAAAATGAAATAAGAAAGCTAGAGTGAAATTGATTTGTTTGATGTTGGTGACTTTAATTAATGATTCATAGAGCTCCATTTTTAATGTCAAAATGTGTATCACATATTTATTATGATATGTTTCATATGTATCTTTGTGCTAACAGAGAGATGCATGCATTTTTGAATTATAGTCAGTTTTGTATGAAGATTGAAAGAATGGCCAAAATGAGAAATATGATTTTTTTTTAATGTGAAGTGCTTTGATGCTAATCTCTTAATTATTCCCAATAAGGGAGTTACTGTTTTCAATCAAGAAAGTAAGTTAAACTTGGTTGAATTATATTTAGGGACCAGAAAAGACACTTGAAAATAGTACATTTCCTACCTCACTAGTTTTTTATTGACTTTTATGTTATATAAACTGCATCTGATTATTTTCTTTTCTAGACTTGATTCTTTGCCTTATATTTATTATTTGCATTATTTCTTCTCATAATATCTTTTTATGCTAATGAACAAGTGACAGATTAATTGGAAACACAGAAAAAGAAATCAATCAATGTGATTCTTCAGGTTATATTGCTCCTGTATTTGTTTTAGGAGTAACACTTTTGGTTTCTGCCTTGAACCCTTTAAATAGAGAAAAGCAATGCTATTAAAGCAACGATATTTTTCTTAATAAATTACTGGCTCAAGTGTAATTTGATTATGTGCATGTGTCTTGGGATAATAAAAAAGCCATAATTATTTGTAAATAGCTCAAATTATAATGTTTTCACTGAAAATTTGATTTATATGTTGAGAAACAATGAATTAGCTAGATAATGGAAGAGGAAGGTGATGACTGGAGGCTTCTGACCTATCAATTTACAAAAAAAAAATGGTTAGTTATTTGATTAAATGCATGTTTATGGATAAGAATCCAAAGCATAAGACTAGAAGAATTAATACTGTCTTTTCATTTAGTATATGCCTTTTGTAAAAAGTCAGTTGTGTGTGTGTATGTGTGTGTGTGTGTGTGTGTGTGTGTGTTCTCTGCTTAGATAATGCAATAACACACTACAAATTATTTTCCTGAGTACTATTTATTGGCTATAAGATATTTTTTATGTAAATGTTGTGCATTACCATCTTATATAATTCATTGCCCAGTTTAGCTTTTATTGTAATTCAAATTCACTCAGAAGTAATGAATCTTCATCATTAATAAATCATCCAATTATCCTCCAAAGAGAACAGATTTCATATCTGCTTTTCATATAAATTCTTCAATATAAAGCCTGTGGTGATGGTCCATTATGAGGCCTAACTGTTTTCGCCATCAGACATAGTTATCTGTCACTCCATGCCAACCACACCCAAACTCAGTGGCCTAGACCAGTGACTACTTATTCTTGATTCCGGTGGTTTGCAATGTGGGCAGCACTCTTCTTGGGTGGCTAGTTTCTGTTCTATATCCTGATACCTGGGCCACTCAACATTTGTAGTCCCTAGCTATGTCAGCTGGGGTCAAATAGGCTCTGCAGACCTCACACACGTTTTGGGTTTTAACCCCAATAACTCTGCCTATGATAGCAGAGTGTCTCTCTCCACTGGCTCCCTTTTTATCCTGCACCTCTGCATAGGCAGTTGATGTTCTGAGAGGGCAAGCACAGAAGCTATAAGAACTCTTAAGTATTGGACTCAGAAATCATATGGAAGTTTTTCAGACACAGTCTGTTGGCCATAGTAAGTCTCATGGGATGTCTACAGTGAAGGACTGAGCAAATAGACTCTACTTCATTATGGGAGAGACATGTGGACATAGTTAACTTTACCACCCTATTAATTTTTACAATCTTTATTGAAATAATATAGTTAATTATACACACATACACTTATATATATGCACACACATATATCTAATTATATACACACACATATATTTATACATACATACATACATACATATAAGCTAATTATTGTGGGATAGTTGTTATTTTTCAATTAGCTCTATTGTATGTATGTATGTGTGCTTAGATGATGTAGTAATGTCCCTTATAAGAAAAATGTTACAGAATTATCTTTGTAGCACAACTTAAGAGTCTTTTACTTTCCATAGATGACTTTAATGTTAACATTCATGGTTATTTATTTATTTAACCTACATATTTCATTTTTAAATTTTGATACTACTCTGTAAGCTTACATTTTGCTTGATTTCTGTTATGTTATAATTCTATTATAATTCTATTATTATGGCCTTGGTTTTCTATTATCTTCTGCAAAAATCTAAAATGACTTAAAAATATTCTGTTGATGGCTTTGAAGTTCCTTTCAGAGATTCTTATATCTCTATTAAACTGAGTTTCTATCAAAGAAAAGAGTTTAACAAAATAACTTTGAAGTTTATTGGGAGTTATGCTCTCAGCTTTCATATATCTATTTAACTTTGTTAATTTTATATTGAGTTGTAAATAATGCTACTCGAATTTTTGTACATAATGGATTCTAATCGGCTTTGCAACCAAACTTAAACTAGAATTATAGTACATGTATGACTACTTTTAATTATGTCAATTGATAGCCAACACGTTTATTAAAGGATACATAGTTGATGTGTTTTCTAAGATCACACAAATCTAACGATGGCTGTCTTAAGACTATGTGGACATTGCTTTGAAATCACAAACTTATTTTCAGAGCTTTGTAGCTATTCTGTTTTCTCTTAACACTGGTGTTACAAAAGAACAAATAATATTGCTTAGATTTTTGTTACTTTATGGTAACTTAATATTCTCTTTCCTGGATTTTTATAAATTCTTTCACTTTGTTTGATAAATTTTCCATGAAAATGTCCATGAAAATTTCCATGAAAATGATACATCTAGTGTTCTATTTATTGGTGTTCATAATAAAGTTTTGATGACCACATTATATAATTCGCAGAAAATATTAAAATATAAAAAAGCATAATGAAAAATTAAAATCTTTTATAATTCCCTATTTGAGACAATTTGATCCATATATTTTGTTTATTTAGATGTACTTATAGCCATAACATCTATTTCTTGATACTATTATCCAGCTTATATTTGATCTTTTTGCACTTAATATAATAGTTTGTGGACCATTCAATATAATTACATTTATAAAAATTATTGAATCCATGTAATAGATCTTTATATAGGTATATAATTAGAAGCTTACTAAGATTATTGAGTCCAGCTACACTTCAATGAACAAAGGTGAACCTAAGTCTTTTTTCATACTTCTGTCTCTATTCTGAGAATAGTTTTCTAGAAATCGAAATAGGTTAAAGGGAGCATTTTAAGGTATGTATAAATACAATTGAGTTTTCTCCCCAATGTCAGACATAATATGGCATACTCAAAACTTTATCAAAAAATTAATTTTTAAAATTAATTCTGTCTGAACACATAGTTTACTATTAACGTTTTTGATTGTGTACTAGGACAGTGTTCTCCTTCCTTTCTTTTTTTCTGGGATTTTCTTGATCATTTGTGTAGTGGAAAGAAACACAACTAGGAAACTCACTTTAATAAATTTTTTTGGGTGTTAACTGACAGTTTTAAAATCAGGGATACTTGTGGTATAATTACACTTTAAATTTGTTTTTAAAGCTTCATGTTTTCTCCCCCATCCTTTAACTTAAAAGACTGCTGTATTACTTTTTCCTCTCATTTCTGGGAAAATCTGTCTATATTTATTGATGGGCAACTTAATATTTTCTTTTAAAATTTAATATTACTGGGATTTCATCAAGATCAAAAGCTTTTGCACAGCAAAGGAAACAGTTAACAAAATCAAAAGACAACTGACAGAATGGGAGAAGATATTTGCAAACGACATATCAGATAAAGGACTAGTGTCCAGAATCTATAAAGAACTTAGCAAACTCAACACCCAAAGAACAAATAATCCAATCAAGAAATGGGCAGAGGACATGAACAGACATTTCTGCAAAGAAGACATCCAGATGGCCAACAGACACATGAAAAAGTGCTCCATATCACTCGGCATCAGGGAAATACAAATCAAAACCACAATGAGATATCACCTCACACCAGTCAGAATGGCTAAAATCAACAAGTCAGGAAATGACAGATGCTGGCGAGGATGCGGAGAAAGGGGAACCCTCCTACACTGTTGGTGGGAATGCAAGCTGGTGCAGCCACTCTGGAAAACAGCATGGAGGTTCCTCAAAATGTTGAAAATAGAACTGCCCTATGACCCAGCAATTGCACTATTGGGTATTTACCCTAAAGATACAAATGTAGTGATCCAAAGGGGCACATGCACCCGAATGTTTATAGCAGCAATGTCCACAATAGCCAAACTATGGAAAGAACCCAGATGTCCATCAACAGATGAATGGATCAAGAAGATGTGGTATATATACACAATGGAATACTATGCAGCCATCAAAAGAAATGAAATCTTGCCATTTGCAACAACATGGATGGAACTAGAGCGTATCATGCTTAGCAAAATAAGTCAAGCAGAGAAAGACAACTATCATATGATCTCCCTGATATGAGGAAGTGGTGATGCAACATGGAGGCTTAAGTGGGTAGAAGAAGAATAAATAAAACAAGATGGGATTGGGAGGGAGACAAACCATAAGTGACTCTTAATCTCACAAAACAAACTGAGGGTTGCCGGGGGGAGGGGGTTTGGGAGAAGGGGATGGGATTATGGACATTGGGGAGGGTATGTGATTTGGTGAGTGCTGTGAAGTGTGTAAACCTGGTGATTCACAGACCTGTACCCCTGGGGATAAAAATATATGTTTATAAAAAATAAAAAATTAAAATAGAAAAAAAAATAAAAAATAAAAAAAAATAAAATTTAATATTATTTTCATGAGTATCTGACCTGTTCCTCACAGACACAATTATAATTTATTTATTTATTTATTTATTAACCTGAAGGGTAGAGAGGGGTAGAGGAAGAGAAAGAATCTCAAGCCGACTCCAGACTTCATGCCCAGTATAGAGCCTGACACAAGGTTTGGTCTCACCACCCTGATATCAGGACCTGGTCTGAAATCAAGAGTCAGTCATTTAACCAGGTGCCCTGATATCATTGTAGTTTTAAGGCAATACTCATCTTATTTACTTTATAATATTTCCTGTTCTTAGAAATCTCTTTTCCCATTGAATTTTATAGATATACTTTTCTTTGGAATTTTGTTTAAATCAGTCATATGTTTAGCTTCACATTTTCTAGTAGCAAATCCATTTCAGGTCATGGCATCTCCCATTTTGTTTGAATTTTGAGTAAGTTGTTTGATTGCTGGAAACCTCTATGCTTTAATGTTATCCATTTATTTGCCACTGAGGTAGATAATAACTGTTCTATATTTGGTTATATAGTATGTATCTAAGTTGGACAGGGTTTTTTCAATACTACTTGATGCACCTGACCAAAATTTACCCCCAATGATCTCCAGGGAGGGAGCTAAAAACATTAAAACTTGATGGTTAATTTCTAGTCTGGTGGGAAAATGTGGGAGCAATGGGCAAAAAAGAACTAAACACACATAGCCAGGAATCCCTTGGAGACACTGTTTTGTTTTTGTTTTTTTTTTTTTTAGTATTTTATTTATTTATTTAACAGACAGATCCCAAGCAGGCAGAGAGGCAGACAGAGAGAAATGAGGAAGCAGGCTCACCTCTGAGCAGAGAGCCTGATGTCAGTCTTGATCCCAGGACCCTGAGATCGTGGCCTTAGCAAAAGGCAGAGGTTTTAACCAACTGAGCCACCGCAGCGCCCCTGGAGACACTTTTTTTTAAAAATTTAATTTTAATTTTTATTTTTCTTAAGTTTTTAGTTTCCCTTTTCTTTTTTAAAAGATTTTATGTATTTATTTGACAGAGAGAGCGAGCATGACTAGGCAGAGAGAGAGCAGGAAGCAGGCTCCTCGCTGAGCAGAGAGCCCGATGTGGGGCTCAACCCCAGGACCCTGAGATCATGACCTGAGCTGAAGGCAGAGGCTTAACCCACTGAGCCACTCAGGTGTCCCACTTTTTTTTTTTTTTTTTTTTTGACTGAAAACATCTTTGTGAAACTCATGGGGATGTGATACTTGATTTCTGTTATATATCCCGAGGATTTTTTCATTGTTGAGGTTTTTCTTTGCTTTTTATAATTAATGACACCAAGTTTAAACCTCAGGAATATTTCTATAACTGAAGCCAACTGTCATCAATCTCTGCATTAGAAGGAAATCTTTGACTGCTGTTATCCTTCTTAACCAGTTAAAAGAAAAGAGAACTCAGACTTCTTATTCCCATCCATCATTCTTTTAGTTGGGACTGGTAGAGACAGTTTTTAAAGATCTCCTCAATTTTTACTTCTGTTCTCTTTTTTGGATGGGAGAGGAAGAAAGGGTCCAATGGAATAAGAGGTATGAGACAGGTTCTCAGTGCTTCTGTCAAGCTCTTGTCATTGAAACACTATCACACTAATAATACTTTCTGTTTTCCATTTTGATGCAGGTTTTCTCTCTCTCTTTTTTCCCCTCAATTATTTATTTCAGTTTGGGTGGAAAGTGAGGGATGATGACTATTGTGTTCCTTCTAATATCTTGTCTAAAATGTCTACAGATGCTTACTCAAATAATTTTTTCTTCAATTTAATAAAATTTTTAAAAAATAGCCTCGTTTACCAAATTTGATTCAATTCAATCTTGTACTTGTTTATTAACTCTCATATCTGTATATTATAACGTTTAACATTTAGCAAATACTACTAAGTTATTACACTTCCGAGTATAAACTAGAGAAACATGCACATTTTATGATTTTGTTGTCACTCAAGAAATAAGGGGTTTTATTTGTGTTGAAACAATTTTTCTGTTTCTTCTTTTGCATTTTCTAATTACATTTCACTGTTATTAAGAACTAGGACTTACACCTTCGTTTCTACATTTTATGTCCTGTTTTGCTTCTTTCCAACTCATTTTTAAAATCCTGCTAGTACAATAATGGCTTCAAATTTTTGAGATGTATCATGCGGGAAACAAATTAAAAACTAATCCATTTTGAGTATGGATAACTTTATTACAGAACACCCTGGTCAATTGATGTAAATTAATATCTTCTCTAAAATTAAGAAAAAAGGTTATGAGAAAACATTAAGCTGAATCAAAACTAATTGTACTCTAATAGTGTTCTTTCCCAAGTTAGTCAAGTGACCTGCAAAATAAAATGTGAAGGCCATTCTAAGTGGACACTATGAGATTATTTATTATTCTTGACTATTAAAACCTTCTATAATCTATGAAAAGCCTAATGTAGTAGTTAAGAATGACAACTACACCTTCAGAGACTCACTCTGAAGACCTCACAATCTTTTGAAAATGCAATTTTAATTCATCATAAATAAACTTAGACCTGGACTAAGTTAAATAACTAGACCAGGACTTATTTCTTTCCTCCCCCCATAATTTAGGCATATAGTTTGGTAGTAGTCTTAAAAATAGGTATATGGTTCTATTAAATTGGCTTCCACTGTTAGAAAGAAGGGTAGCTGAGTATTTTAGAGGGAGATTTTCTGGTGGAGAATGTTATGCTCCTGAACAACTACCATAGTGTCTTTGTCCCAGTGCAAATACCATCTTGTATAGATATGAAGTCAAAGTTTACTTTTATTTTTATTCCTAAGTTAAAACAATAAGGAAAACCCATATGAAAATAATTTAATAACATTTTAAGTAACATTAATTTGAAATAAAATGTACATTGCAAATAATATTTGTTTGATTTTTTTATGACTTGCATTTTTGATGACCATGTCTCTGTCCTGACGCTAGTGAGGATAATTATTAGGGGAGAAACAAAAAATACATATAATTAAGAAATATAATCATTCTGACCAATTTTTTTTCCTACAGAACACATATATTTACTTTTGTAGGAGTGTCTTGATCATATTCTGAAGGTTTATGTGAATCTACATGGATATATTAACTAAACTAAGGTGTCTAAAAAATTATGCCATGAAATACTAATTCTGTAAAACAGATATCAGTGAAAAGAAATTTTTATAGGAAATTCAACTTTGAAAAACACAGGATTCAGGCAAGTGCAATAGTTATTACATTGTAGCAAATCTCAAAGGCCTTAAACTGCTAATGTGTGTTTTTAATAAAAAGAAGAGATGGTTGGAGCATTTTCTAAAATTATTTTATCATGACATTTGACATCAAATTGGAGTAGATTTGAGAAAAATGATTCAGACTATCTGAATGAGTTTTCCTTTTTAAAGCATATGGTCTTTTTGAGGATTTTTGTACCTCACTATAACCTTGGAACATGTCATTTTGTGTATTTCATGTAAATTTTTATACTGAGACTTTATTTAGTGACTCTTCAAGATTAAGTCCATAAATATGCTAGAATATGAACATCAAGACAAAACACAAGTTTGTTTTTTCCAGAGATATATTCATTCCTAGAACTAAAACTGGCATAGTTTAGATGCTCAAGTACTAATTTTTTACTGAAGGAAAGAGCTTTAGTCATTATATTTTGAAGGAGGTTTTTTTTTTTTTTTTTTTTTGGTCAGAACATTGGCTTCCTAGTCTGCTAATGCAATGGCTCTGTCATGGTGACCTAAAGGCTTGGCATCTTGGTTACATTCTTTCTGCCACTCTTAATACCAAGTGTGACCAGAGATGGGGTGGCCATTTTGAACACTTTTGGCTGTGGAAGAATTACCTTTGCTAAAACTGGAAATAGTATATTCTTCTAACCCCTCATAAACTCATTAACAACATCTCTTATTAAATCACATCATACCTAATAGAAGATGACCTGACTAGCACCTCATTGTACTATCCATGACCTAGAGAGTCAGCACAAATGTAATAGTTGAAAATAGCCCAAAAGTCAGAAGAATAGAAGCCAGTGAGCACAAGGCAAATCATTAACGTCAGAGAGTCAGTAAGACAATAAAACAATCAAAATTCTCATAGTTCCCATATATTTGATTTTCTTTTCTGGACAATACCATAGTTGTAGAGAATAGAAGTCTCTTTTTTCTCTCTCTTAATGCTTAAAGATCAGTATGGAAAGCACAATTTTAGTGTTGCTATCATTCGCACCACAGTTATGTATATCTTGCTAGATGTTTTAAAAAAGGAATGTAGGGGCGCCTGGGTGGCTCAGTGGGTTAAGCCGCTGCCTTCGGCTCAGGTCATGATCTCAGAGTCCTGGGATCGAGTCCCGCATCGGGCTCTCTGCTCGGCAGAGAGCCTGCTTCCCTCTCTCTCTCTCTGGCTGCCTCTCTGTCTACTTGTGATTTCTCTCTGTCAAATTAATAAATAAAATCTTTAAAAAAGGAATGTATAGATGTGTGTATATACATATATACACACACACCCCTTACCTATACACATATGTGCATTCTCACTTCTATATTCCTAGAGCCTAGCACAAAGCCTGGTACTTAGTGAAGAACATAAGTACGAGCAGAAATTTGTAATTTTTTCAATTTTCTCCAAGATCAGTAACACATTCTTTAGTTTATTGTTTTCTGAGATAAAATGAAATCTAATTTTAATCACACACAGACACTCCACCCCCATCACATGCATGAATAGAATAGTTATCTCATTGAGATAAATTTCCACAGTGTTTTAAGTTGGAGATTTTCAACTGAATGTTTTCTTGGCTGTTTTAATGAACATTGTTAGAAATATGTACCCATAAATATTCATAAGGAGAAGTAATATGAATATTTATAAGGAGTAGCAAATTTTCTGAATTGGAGGACATTTATTTCTTGGAATTCAGGTATTAACAATAGCAACTACTACATTTCTCTTACCACCTTTATCTTATTAAGAGCTTTCTATGAAAATTTCAAGAACCTTTGGCAAATAACATCCAAAGAAGCCAAACTTTATTTGCATTTGATTTAATTTAAATAAAATATTTGAAATGCTTCTTCCTGTGAATATCACAGAACAATACAATGAAATGAAATTAATGTATTTACATAAACCATTTTTATTCCCAATTACAATTGTGCCTTCAATAACACAGGTTGGAACTGCATAGGTTCAGTTACACATGGATTTCTTTGGATAAATAGAGTACTGTACATGTGATTTTTTTGAATGAGATCTTCTTTTCTTTAGCATACTTTATAATATATGTCTTGATTTATTGTTTATGTCTGTAAGTCTTTAAGTCAACAGTGGGCTGTTAGTTAAGTTTTGGGAGAGTCAAAAACTTTTATGTGGATTTTTGACTGTGCCCATGACCCCTGTGTTATTCGAGCATCACTGTATACATATGTTGAAAATTTGAAAAAGATCAAAAACTGTTGTTACTATTGGCACAATTAGATATGAGGAAGTGGTGATGCAACATGGGGGCTTAAGTGGGTAGGAGAAGAATAAATGAAACAAGATGGGATTGGGAGGGAGACAAACCATAAGTGACTCTTAATCTCACAAAATAAACTTTCAATATAAATTAATTATTGAATTCTTTCAAAGATTATTTTCATTTGGATTCTTGAGAATACATATTAAACCTCCATAATTGAAATCATGTAGTTATTCTCATAGCCCCAAAACTAATAGTAAAAGCATAAACATATTAATAATTCTCCCATTTGTAATATCATGGAACATAGACTCTTTTTAAAAATCATTTTAAGTTATAAAGTAGAAAATCCAGGTATTGGAATTTGTGCCGTAGTGAGAAAGACATAACTTTTGTTTTGGGTTAAGTATGGCTGATTTAATCTTTATTTTCAAAACCAATGGCCCAAGAAATTGGTAGTTAGGAGACATCATCTTCTGATGTTTCTTCAATTGATCTTATTTATAGTTCATTAATTTTTCATTTAATAACAATAATAAGGATGATGATAAGTAACATCTATGGAATACTTACTATGTGTTAGGCACTTGTCTAAGCACTTTTAGAAAGTAGAATTCTTAATTTTCACATTTTATAGATAAGAAAATGAAGACTTGAAATATTTGAACAGCTTGCCTAAGATATATCAGCAAATCGGTGTCTTGAGTTGGGATTCAAGCCTCTGCTTTAGAATCGGCCTGACTCCAAAGGTCTGTTTTCTTCAATTCTGCCCTGAAATATGTCCAGATGGTGCTTCTGAGAAAAAAAGATCTTGTTAATGCAGACCAAAAGCAGAAAGTAGAAGGACAGATTTCTAAATGAAAACTAGATGCAATGAATGAAAATATTTGCACTTACACAAATGCTCACTCAGCATCTATTTATTCATACTTTTTCCAGAGTTATAACAAGATTGGCAATTTTTTTCATGGCATAGAAACCAAACAATATGAAAACTATCTGATACAAACATGCTAAGTACAGGAAAGTTGAAAAAAGTGTCACAGAGTATATAGTGGAATACTTCTAGAAAAACTGAGGAAAAAACTTTGTTAACTGATATTACTTTATAAATTAATGCCTGCTATATCTGACTACATATTAGTTTTATTCATTTTCTATTGCTGCACAAGTGAATATTGAATAGCCAAAACAATAAAGTCTTATTCCTTTAATTACAAAACAAAATCGAAAAATTCTTTAAAATGCTTAAAAGCCTGAAAATTGGACCTGTATTTTACCAAAATAATCAATATAAAACACAGAAAAATACAATATGTTATTCGACAAATAAGTGGTTGTTTCAGAAAAAAAATTTGGGGATCAATTTGCTTACCAACTTACCCAAAATTTATTAGCAAGATTTTATACAACAAATGCATGGATATATTACTTCATGTTGACAATTGTCATTTATTTACACAATTTTTGATGTGTGGTAACTATTGATTAATTATAGCAATAGTTATCATTACTTTCATTAACTTTGTCTTAGCATTTATTAGCTTAATCACTCTGGTGTGATTACTTTATTGACTCAGTTTCCCTTTTTAAACATGGATATAATAATGACCCCATCACAGGTGATAGCTTCTGCATGTGAAAAACATAGCTCAGTGCACTGTATATAGCAATTTCTCAGAAAATATGGCTTTACTGAGATAATACTTGGTAAGAAATTTCTTTCAGAGTTATGGTTTTAACTTAGGTATTACATTTTCTTTTTCAGATATATATCAGAGGTAGTAAGTTTGGCCTCATCCTTCATTTTAGTATAATCTAAAATCTCTCTCTTCATTTTGGAGCTGTTGAACATATTAT
Source organism: Mustela nigripes (assembly GCF_022355385.1). NCBI lineage: Eukaryota > Metazoa > Chordata > Mammalia > Carnivora > Mustelidae > Mustela > Mustela nigripes. The sequence continues at coordinate 231,814,775 of NC_081557.1, read as the reverse complement.
TTTGTTTGTTTATTTATTTATTTACTTATTTTTACCTTTACTAGTCTCATTTTATGCCAATAATTTCTATATTATGTCTTGACTCTAATATATCTGGGTAATTTTGAATATGTTTCTGGATCATTGCACAGAATAAATCATTAATGATTTTAATGATCATTGTGAGTGTTCCATGAACCAAAGAGACTTACTGGAATTTATAACTTAGATATAACACTAGTAACACAACATTGATGCAAAATATGGACCTCGTTTTAGGAAACATGTTTCTTTTGAAAAGTAAAATAAGCATATGTGTGTGTGTATATATGTATGCTTATATATCTCTACATATATTTATATAAAATAAACATATACTAAAATAAGGTGATAACCCTACAAGTATGATAACTTCTTTCTTTGTTTCATGATTGGTCTGCATATAGAGTCCAAGGTGATCAGGTGACTACTGAAAATTAATGTTTAGTGGGAATCTTACTCTAACCTCTGTTCTGGAGCACAGGATGTCTAGACCCAGATGGTATAAGTTGTGAGAAAAGAAGTACAAATCTTTACCTATATCTTTGGAAGTAATAGAAAGCAGAGATATTCTAACTTTCTTTTCTTTTTTTTTTTTTTTTTAAAGATTTTTATTTATTTATTTGACAGAGAGAGATCACAAGTAGACAGAGAGGCAGGCAGAGAGAGAGAGGAAGGGAAGCAGGTTCCCTGCCGAGCAGAGAGCCCGATGTGGGACTCGATCCCAGGACCCTGAGATCATGACCTGAGCCGAAGGCAGCGGCCACCCAGGCGCCCCCTAACTTTCATACCAGATCTGTGGAGTCTAATTGTTGGTGACACAACAGCATATACTACCCGAAGACTGAGCTATCCCAGAACTACCACCTTCTTACAACTTCATAGCATGTCGTCTCTATCTTTCTCCTTAGCTACACCTTCCAGAAGCTATTTCAAGATTCATTAGGCTGCTGTCTTCTTAGTAATGTGGTATATGCCAAGAACAGTGGATCCATAGTCATGTTTCCACTGCCACACTTCTTGGCCACAAAAATCCATTCCTGAGCCCAAAGGTGGTATTATTTGGGATCTCATGTTGAGAAATGCCACAGTCTGTGAGCCCATGAATAATGATGTTGGCTGAAGATCTGTAGTCAAGAAAAACAGACTATACTCAGAATACCTGGTAGTTGTGGTCAGAAAGAATTCACATCTTTTACAGACTGGAAGAGCTCTGATTTAACCCATTTTTCACAAGTTCACAAGTAGCTGTTTAATTTTTGTGATAACAAGAATTCTAAGATACCCCAAAATGCCTTCCCTTAATCCCTATGATTGTGAATATGGTAAGATATCATACCTCTGATTATGTTATATTAGATAGAAAAACACATTTTGCAGAGGTAAATTACTACATGTCAAGTATCTGTATGTAGTTAACATACATGGATGTCAATCAGTTGGCTTTGAGTTAATTATAAAAGTTATCCAGCTAGATCAGCTGAATCATATGAACCCTTTAAAAGCAGAGAGTTTTCTCGGGCAGGTTGCAGAAAGGGCGCTGGGGGTTGGTCAGAGACACTTGGAACAGTAGAAGGATTCAACGCACTTCAGCTAGCTTTAAAGATGGAAGGGGAAATGCGTAAGGCCCTGAGACCCTCCTGAAGAAATTGAGAGCCACTCTTGACTGACAACCAACCAGGAAAAGACTAGACTTGTACAGCCAAATGTTACTGAATTCTGCTAACTGTTTGCATGAGTTGAGTTGTGGGTCTTTCCCAGAGCATCCAAAGAAGAGCTAAGCCTACCTGGTACCTTCATCTTGGCCTTGTGAGACCCTATATAGGATCTCACACTTCTAACGTACAGAAGTGTGAGCTAATAAGCGCATATTATTGCTTATTTGTTTGAGTGTATTTTTAAACCACTAAGTCTGGGGCACCTGGGGGACTCAGTCAGTTAAGTGTCTGCCTTCAGCTCTGGTCATGATCCCAGGGTCTTGGGATCAAGTTCCCTGTCTGGCTCCCTGCTCAGTGGGAAAGCTGCTTCTCCTTCTCCCTCTGTTCCCTGGCTCAGTGCTGGCACGCTCTCTCTCTCTATCTCAGATATATATATATAAAAAATATATATATATATAAATATATATATATATATAAAATATATATATAAATATATAAAAAATATAAAAATATATAAAATATATATAAATATATATATATAAATATATATCTATATATTTAATCTTAAAAAAAAAACCAAGAAAACAACGAAACAAAACAAAACAAACAAACAAAACAAACCTACCAAGTTTGTGGTAATTTCTTATACAGCAACAGAATAGTAATACATTCTCCTTGAGGCATCATACCATGTTGAGAGCTCAGTATTTTCCTTTTCTCCTCACTGTGGAGACATTCATAAGAGTCAGTAACTGGAAACATTTTGGCAAGCGAGAGCACATGATGTTGGGCCCGGTCAAGCTGTGTAACTACTATTCTTATGGGCTACTGGGCATTCACATGAGTTATCAAGCTCAGAGACTTGCCCATATCCATGAAATCCTTATGTTTCCAGCTGATTGTTGCTTCTTTTGCAGTTGTTTTATTGTTGGAACTGGGTAAAGATTATAGGTGAAAATCTTCAGTTCAAGATGTCAAAGGGTAGACAATACTGGTAGAAATAACTAATGACACACACTTGGTTACGAACCATTTACATTTATTTCCTTCCACAAGCTAAGCAACCAGTGAGTTAATGAGAGTGAGAAGGGCAAGAAGGACATTACTGTGTTAAAATTGGGCAGTCTATCACTGCCTCAGCTGCTTGGACTTCCCTGTGGAATGTCAGGGACCTCTGCTATAACAATTTTTTTTCCCTCCTTCATAAGGCAATTAGAGCTTCTTTACAGTACATGCATCCTAGTCTACAGAAACCCAATTCAGCACAATCCATGACAGTCAGGGTGATTGATGCTCAGATGCTCAATGCTTATTCAAAATATAGTGGGCTGAACTTTGGTGCCAAAATCTTTTCTGGGGATTGGAAGTTCCAGCAGCTTGAAATATTAGCAGACATCTCTATCAGTGCTTTCACAGGCTTTCTCTCAAACACAAAAACTGGTTTACATTACTTCGTGTTACAGACCCAATGTGCCCCTGCCCCCCAATTCATATGTTGAAGTCCTAATGCCCAATATAATGATATTTGGCAGTGAGGCCACTTGTAATTGATGAGGTTTAGATGAGATAGCAAGAATGTGGCCCTATGAGATGATTAGTGTTCCTATGAGAAGAGAAAGAGGCATAGGAGCTTTTTTCTCTCAGTCTCTCTTTCTTTCTATCCCTCCTTCCACCCCACCAAGGGCATGCACTGAGGAATGCCCATTTGAGCACATGGTGAGAATGGAAACAAAATTATACTACCAGCTTTCCCAGGTCTCCAGCTTGCAGATGTCAAATAATGGGTTTTCTCAGCCCCCATAATTTTTATGATCTGTTCTTTCTATCTATTATCTATCTATCTATCTATCTATCTATCTATCTATCTATCATCAACTGTCTATCCTTATTGGTTCTATTTTTCTTAAGAACCCTGACTAATACACAGTCCAAATAAGATACTTTCTTTTCAGGTAAAAGAGTTATGAAAATTCTTTCTCTGGGCTCCTGGGTGGCTCAGTGGGTTAAAGCCTCTGCCTTCAGCTCAGGTCATGATCCCGGGGTCCTGGGATTGAGCCCCACATCCAGCTCTCTGCTCAGCGGGGAGCCTGCTTCCTCCTCTCTCTCTCCCTGCCTCTCTGCCTACTTGTGATTTCTGTTTATCAAATAAATAAATGAAATTAAAAAAAGAAAATTCTTTCTCAAAAAGAAGAAAATTAATAAAATAATAAATAACATGTTCTCAAAACAATTTTTAAATAAATATGCTTATGAAATTTCTTAACAACAAGATTTTTATAGTTTAAAAAAGGAGAGATGAAAATACAATCAAATTCCATCAAAAAGAAATTCACTTTAGGGGCAGGTGAAATACCATTATTTATAAATTCTTAAATAACACACATGACAACACTGCATGGTCACTGATGAATATTACTGTATAATGCATCAACTTTTACATTTTATGCCCATTCCACAGTTTTATCAGCATTCATTTTACCTGGAATCCTCTTCCTTCCAAACTTTGATGAAAATCAATTCATTCATCACTGCCTAGAGGTCCAGTTATATCCTTACTTTAGAATGCTTCTCTCTGTCCACAAAATGAATGTCCTGAACCACTCCCCAAAGCCCTGTCCACTGGTCTGTTTCTCCATATTTCTCTCTCAGGATAACCTTGAATGTCTCTCTAGTGTGTAAGTGTTCCATCTTCAACTTTCTCCAACTTACTGAGCCACTAATCTGTGAAAAAGGCCCAGGAATTTTTCCTCCTCTTATAGCTGTTCATATGGAACTAACCATGAGGCTGTAAGTATGAGCTGAGGGAGAGACATTGGTGCAATAGTAATAGATAATATGAGAATTGAAACCACCTATCTATGCAGCTTACTTTTGTCCTCTAGTCTTCCTGGGCCAATTCTGAATATGCCATATTGAGTGTTATAATATTCTGAGGTTTCCCAATTCTTTGACTTAGTGGCACTGCTAAAATTTAGCTGCTTCTTCTTTGTTTTCTTTCTTTCTTTTTTTTTTTTTTTTGAGATTTTATTTATTTACTTGAGAGAAAGAGAGCAAGAGAGAGAGAGAGAGCATGAGTGGGGAAGAGGGGCAGTCAAAAAGGGAGCCTGTGCAGGGATCTCAATGCAGCGCTCAATCCCAGGATCCCAAGATCATAACCTGAACTGAAGACAGATACTTAACCCACTGGGCCACCCAGATGGCTCCAAAATTAAGCTTCCGATGAGATTTGATTGCTCAGTCACTTGATGTCTATTGCTTATTATCAAATCAGACCCTCTGTCCAATTCTCAAAAAGACCTGGGCTTTCCTATTTCCCCTATAAAGAATTAGTCCTTTTGGGGCAAGGTAAGGACTAGGGAAAACTCTATATATGGTAAGGACTTGGGAAAAACTATATATATGTTTGTTTTATTAAAGTTTTTTCCTCAAGGTTCTTAAACACTTTCAAATAAATGAGGAGATGTATGAATACTTCCAATCTTATGTAAGAGGTCAGAATAATCCTCTAGGGTTTCCCTATATGAATAATTTGTGTTTACTCCAGGAATATAAGCTTAGAAAACTAATCATCACAGTATCTAAACAAGTCATGTGATCATTTCAATAGATGCAGAAAAGCAGCATTAAGCAAAATTCAATGCCATTTGTGATTAAAATTCTCAACTAAGTAGAGGTAGAAGAAAATTTCTTTGATCTGATAAAAAAATACATGTATGTAAAACCTTCTGTAAATATATGTGATGGTGAAATATTAAATGTTTTCTCTATAATATCAGAAAGTAAAAAATGAAGGCCTATCCTAATAGTTCATCATCCCACTGGAGATACTAATCAGTTCAATAAATAAGAAAAATGGATAAACAGACATGAAACTGACTTATTGGACAGACATCAAAATTGATTACATAAAAAATCCTAAGCAATCTATAAAAAAAAAAAAACCTGACAATTAAACTAATAAATAGCAAACTTTTATATTTGGCAAAGATACAAGGACAATATAAAAATCTATTAATTTAAAAAATCCTTTAATTCATGTATAATAGCAACAAACTATTGTACAATAAAATGAAAATAAATAACCTTATCTTGAATACCAGTGAAATACATGGTACTTGGGAATACATTTAATAAAAGATATTGAATATCTCTGCACTAAAGTTAACGAAAAATAGAAATTAAGACAAATTAAGACATGTTATATATGTTTGATATAGGTAAAACACCAATTCCTTCCAATTTTACCTATAGATCAAATTTAATTCCAATCAGAGCTGATTTGATTTTTTTTTTAGAAATTGACAAGCTGCTTCATTAAGGGAAGTGATAAGGACCTAGAATAGCCAAAGAATCCTGAAATAAAACCAAAATAGTTTAGAGAACTTGTACTGATTACAAAACTAACTGCAAATCCTCACCCATTTGCTGGTAGGAGTGTGAAATGAGTCACTTTGGACATCTACTTGGCAGGTTATTATAAAATTAAACATAGAACTACCTTATGACCCAGCAATTCCTCTTCTAGTTATTCAACTAAGGAAGAGTATTCAAAAAGACTTGTACCCCAGTGTTTATAGTAGGTTGTTGTATTAGCCTCAACTAGAAACAGATCAACTGTTCAACAGGAGACTAGATAAACAAATATGGGGAAGTATTGTGATGGTTGACACTGATTTACTAGGAAAGAGCACAAGGAAACTTTCTGGAAGGATGGGAATATTCCATACCCTCTTTAAGGTATTGATTACCTATATTCATACATCTTTCAAAATTATAAATCTTATATAAGATCTATGCCTTCCATTATATATAAATTTTATCTCATTAAAAACAAAATGTGTGTATATCTATATGTCTGACAGTATTTAGTGTGTGTGTGTGTGTGCGCGTGTGTGTTTGTGTGTGCAATAACACAGTAACAAATCCTTACAGGCACATAATTTTACTTCTTTGAATATTCCACACTCATAAGACACCATGCACTTTTCTAATGAGGGAAAAATTATTGTGTTTTATAAGTGTTATTTTGATAGCATTAAGTAAATGATATCTGAAAACCTATTCACTATAGGCAGGCAAAAGGCTTAATCTTAAGGTAAAAAATAAAGAGTGTATTTATTCCCAAATTACACAAGTTAGGTGAGTCATTGATATGATAAAACAAAAATAATTTAAAATATAAGCATAATAATTTGCTATTACATGTTAGTTTCTACTGCTTCTCTAATAAACTCTCACAAGCTTAGTGGCTTGAAAAATTTTTTTTAAAGACTTTATTTATTTACTTAAGAGAAAGAGAGAGGAGCACAGGAGCGGGGTGGGGGAGGGGCAGAGAGGAAGAGAGAGAAGCAGACTCACCACTAACCAGCGAACCCAATGCAGGACTTGATCCCAGGACCTTGAGTTGAAGGCAGACTCCTAAGTGACTGAGCCACCCAGGTGCCCCAAACTTGTTTTACTAGGCTAAAATCCAGGTGTTGGCAGAGCTGCATTCCTTCTGTGGGCTCTATGACAGAATCCATTTCCCTGCCTTTTCCAGCTTCAAGAGGCCACTTGTTCCTTGGCGCAAAGTTCTTTTCCTCCATCTTAAAAACAAACAAGAGCAGGTAGAATCCTTCCCATACTGTGTCACACTCATGGATTTTTTTTTTTTACTTCCTTTTTCACTTTTCAGGATCCTTATGACTACATTGGATTCACCTGAGAAGTCTAGGCTACTCTCCCTATTTAAATTTTTTTTTTAAAGATTTTATTTATTTATTTGACACCCAGAGATCACAAGTAGGCAGAGAGGCAGGCAGAGAAAGAGGAGGAAGCAGGCTTCCCGCTGAGCAGAGAGCCCAACTGGGGCTGATCCCAGGACCCTGAGATCATGACCTGAGTGGAAGGCAGCGGCTTTAACCCACTGAGCCACTCAGGCACTCCTACTCTCCCTATTTTAAAGTTAGATAATTAGCAACCTTAATTCCACCTACAACTTTAATCCCTCTTCACCACTTAAAGTAACCCATCTATTCACAGATTGGGGAGATTAAGATGTAGAAATCTTTGGTGGGGAGGAGTTTCATTATTCTGTTTACTATAAACCCACACATTCATGTATAAAGTGGGAACTATAGGACGCCTGGGTGACTCAGTGGGTTAAAGCCTCTGCCTTCAGCTCAGGTCATGATCTCAGGGTCCTGGGATGGAGCCTGGAATTGGGCTCTCTGCTCAGCTGGGAGCCTGCTTCCTCCTCTCTCTCTGCCTACTTGTGATCTCTGTCTGTCAAATAAATAAATAAAATCTTAAAAAAAAAAAGTGGGAACTATACATGAATAGTTGTCAAAAGTTCAGAAGTTCTAGAAAGAAAACTAATGAAATACCAAGGTAGGGATTAATAAATGTTTCTTTTGCGTGTGCCAAAAAGGAGGTTTGCAGACCTGGAGCTCTCAAATCAAAAGCATGAATGAAGTTTAAGAGTATATTGTTACAAAGTATCACAGGTAGTGAAAAGGCAGTAGCTATTTATTTTTCATGGTGATTGGTTATAATATTAGAATTTTCTTTAATGATAGGGAATTGGTCAGTGGTTACTTCTCTCAACCTTGGGAAACAGTTCAAGCTTTGCTTATGATTTCCAGAGGCCTAAGCAAGAAATGACCCAGGTAAAGTTAGCCTTGCAAATAAGCTAAATTAAGCTTTGTTTGTATGACTAAGCTGTTTTTTTCTGCTCAGGGAATTTCAAAGGCTGTTCTGTTTTTGAGTTTAACATTCTCCACAAATACTTTCCTTGCTAGTGTTTATTTTAAAGGCAGAATAAAATCCCATCTGTGAAATTTTTAGTTCTTATTTTTTTTGTTCCAATATGTAGCTTGCCTGTTAAATAGATATGTCTATCCTTGTTTACATATGTCAGACATAAATATTTATAAAACATGTGTTATGCATACATATTTATATATTTATATATCTATAATATATGTAAATGTAGGATACATATACATGTAGATTTTATATATACCTATGAATAAAATTGTGAAGTAATTTATCATGATCTACAAAGTGTTTGATAACCTTGTTTTATTTTAACTTGATGAAAATATATATTCCTTGAGCCTAGATTCAACATGAAATTTATTTAGACTATAGAAATTATTGTTCTGAAATGCTAGGCATGAACTCTTAGATACTGAATAAAAGGAATAATTTTGTAATGTAATTCAAATTTTCCTTAACAGACAAGACTCATGTTGCACTGTATGTATGATTCTGTCAGTTGAAGCATTACAATACTTCAAAATACAAGCTTAGCTTGATATGCTAAATAGATTTCATCACCAGATGATATTTATAACATGACATTTTATTACAGAGATTGCTTCCAGATTTGGTAGTGTGGAGCATACCAGAGAAAAATTGAATGAATCTTTGGCTGTTATCAAATGATAACTAATTTTAGTTTTCAGGAACTTATTAGAGAATTAGAATAATATATCATTGGTTATAATCATTAAGAAATAAATTTTTCTGCAAGCTAATCTAAATGATAGCTGGGTTACAGTGAACTAATGTTATTTTATTCCTTTTTCTTCTCTCAGTTCAAATGATTATAGTCCTGACATGTAGTTTATCCTTGATGGATGAAAGGAGATAGTAAGAGAGGGGATAAACTAATAATGGTAAAGTCAGTATTGAATCAGAAATATATTGAGATTCTGAAAGAAATCAAGATAGGTGCTTCAATCATTAGACTTTGTCACTACTGAGATATGTTGGTTGATGAGCTGTCAATGAAGGAAGAGAAAAAGTTTTTATAAGAGGCAACTAGACTTGCAGAAAAAACAGTTTAATACTGAAAGGACTCTGTATAAATAGAACTTATAAAGTAAAAGTGACAATAAAGTTTGTAGAGTTTAACTTAATCAAAAAATAAAAGTTCTCTATTTCCCCCTAGTATCTTAAGTTCTTTATAATGACATTTGGATATGATAATGATTCTCAGCTTTTTCCTCTAATAGGCATGTATATGCAATACACAATAAACTACAATACAATCTTGCTCTCAAAACTGTCCATATTAGTGTCATTAGCATAAATATTTCCTATGGTCAATTTAAATCAAATGTGTATTATCAATGGGTCTTGAATAATTGAACTTCACAGAGTTTCTATGGATTTAACTCTATTAAAAGTTATGAACAACACACCTAATTAAACTTTTACTAGGAAGCCAAACATGGTTGTGGTTAAATGTTAATTTTTTTTTTTTTTTTTACTTTAGAATAGAGAAATGGATTATTACTGGCCATCCCACAAAACAGAGAAACTAGATCATTCACATGACATTAATCGACTGTGTTTATTCCTGACACATCTCCAGAACTTTCTATTATATCTGTTGTTCAGTTCACTAAAATTTACGGTGGATTCTGAGGAGTTGTATTTTTATTTAGACTAAAATTTCCTACATGTGTCCCTTTTTCTGAATATTCTCAAGAAACTGAGAACTAACCTAACTGATAAGATTTACTTGTAATCTGTGTATCTACAAGAAAGATAGATGATTGAAGAGCAATCTACACTTGATATTCTTTGGTTTTGGAGACTGTCCCTCCAAGAGAACTGGCAATTTTTTTTTTTTTAACTGAGTAATTTGTCTTGGATTATTCATGTTTTTCAATAAACCACACTCTTTCCAGAATCCATGCTGTGGGATATTCTTCAAGCCTGGTTCAAAAGTATCAGAAATGCAAATCTTCTGCTCATTTTAGTCCTAGACCTTGCACACAGGCTTCAACCCCCATCTGGTCTTGTGGCTCTGGCAGAAGTAGTTAATATTTTGATGGAAACTGGGAAAACATAGCCACAGGGGTATGTTGAATCTACCATCTTTCCAAAATTATTGGCTAGTGAGAACTGTATAAAATAATGGGTCTTTTCCTCTTGTTTCAACAGTAGTTACTTATGGTGTAAAGAGTGTGATTTTTTTTCTATCATTTTCCTTTAGAATCAGCACAATGTGTTAGTACATGACACAGTATTTCCAAATATAAATGACACTGAAAAGGCAATCTTCCCATAAGAAATTATATATATGATGTATATTATATAGAATGTAACTTAAAATAAATTTATTACATCATAGTCATAGTCTTGGACTTCCCAGAATTCAAAATTTGTGAGAAATAAATGTTTATTTATAAGCCATTCAGTCTATGTTATTCTATTAGAGCAGCCCGAATGAACTAAGATGATATGTTAATTGAAGTCAACTGTGCTTCTTTCAGATATGTTTTTTCTAATAGATGCTATTGCTGCAATACTTAGCAGTTTAAAATAATCACTTTATTTTTTTCAAATTTGCAGAGAGGGGTCAGGAATTCAAGAATTGGTTTAGCTGTTCTTAGGTAGAGTTTTTCATGAAATAGCAATTATTTGAAAGCTATCCTGGGCTAGATGTCTTAGATCATTCATGTGCCTAGTTGTTGATGCTGGCTGTCAATTGGAAGTTCAGCCGGCAATTGTGCCTGGAACATTTGCATGGGTTTCTCCTGAGGTGTACTCAGGGTGTTAGAGGTTTTAAATGTCATCTGCATCTCCCTAATGCAAACCTCTCAAGAGGACCAGGCAGAAGTAGCATCACCTTTTTTGGACTGGCCTCAGAGGTCAGAAAGCATTACTTGCACCACACTGGGTTGGTTGAATTCTATCTAAATTTATGGGGGTAAGGGGCATAGACCTCATATTTTGATAGAAGTATCAAATAATTTGGGGATATTTTTAAAAACTTCCAATTTTTTCCTTTCTCCTCTTTCTTTGGATCATCTGCATACTGGTGACCAGGAGGACACTGGAAGTCTTATGTAGAATTTGGAAAAGATTCCTTAGCTTGAATCCTTGAAGAAGACTATGTGGAAGAGCAGTTGCTCACTCATTCATTCCCATAATATAAGAAATACTTAAATTACTATTACTAGCAAGATAGTGTACATCACATTTTTACTATTTGCTAAGGCAGTGAGACTTTCCTAACATACACAAATACACACACACATGCACACACACACACAATTGTTTTCCCTTCTAAGAAGTATGCTTTTACATATCTTTTTCTTTTTATTTTCTTTTTTTTTAAAGATTTTATTTATTTATTTGACAGAGGGAGAGGGAGAGATCACAAGTAGGTAGAGAGACAAAGAGAGAGGAGGAAGCAGGCTCCCAGCTGAGCATAGAGCCTGATTCGGGGCTCCATCCCAAAACCCTGAGATCACAACCTGAGCTGAAGGCAGAGGCTTAATCCACGGAGCCACCAAGGTACCCCCACATATCTTTTTCTAATAAAAACTTTTTTGGGGGTGCCTGAGTGGCTCAGTAGGTTAAGCCTCTGCCTTCAGCTCAGGTCATGATCTCAGAGTCCTGGGATCAAGCCCCGAGTCAGGCTCTGCTCAGCGGAGAGCCTGCTTCTCCCTCTCTCTGCCTGACTCTCTGCCTACCTGTGATCTCTCTTTCTCAGTCTGTAAACAAACAAACAAAAAAACTTTTTGTTTAGGGATACCTGGGTGGCTCAGTTGGTTAAGTGTCTTCCTTTAGCTCAGGTCATGATCCTGGAGTCCTGGGATAGAGTCCTGCATGGGGCTCACCGCTCAGTGAAGAGTCCACTTCTCCCTCTGACCCTCTCCTTTCCCATGCTCTCCTTCTCTCTCATTAAAAAAAAAGAAAAAGAAAAAAAGAAAAAAAACGGGCTTTATAAACAGAACACACTTCCTGTGAAATCCAAATTGGAGGATATGACATAATTAAAATGTATTTAAACAAAGATTATTTGTTAAAATTTAGAGATTAATTAAAAAATTATAATGTTAATTATTACAGCATTGATAACTGATACAATTAATAAATTTAGTACATGTTTTAGTAGTCTGATTGTTTTTCCATTTATGCAGTGACCAGTATTTTGTTGTTTGGTGCAAAATGCAATTACAAACACACTATGCTTAAGTGACTTAGGAAATATTACACAGGGGTGCCTGGATGACTTAGTCGTTAAGCGTATGCCTTCATCTGGGGTCATGCTCTCAGAGTCCTGGAATCCACCCCCACATTGGACTTCATGCTCTCACTCCCCCAGCTTGTATTCCCTCTCTCACTGTGTCTCTCTCTGTTAAATAAATAAGTGAAATCTTAAAAAAATAATAAAAAATAAAGGAAATATTATATAGTACCCCTATTGAATGGTGCAATGTAAAATTAATTTTGATTCATAGTAATTTTTCCATTTAATTATTTGGCCTTTTACTATTTATATTCTTATTCAAAATGAGTTTATATTAAATAGGATGCAAAAATTCAGACATGTCTCCCATTTTTTAAAAAATATAATTGCTTATTTACATTACTTATTCAGAAAGAAACTACCATTTAATTTTTTTTTTAAGATTTTTTTTTTTTTAAATTTATTTAGTCAGAGAGAGAGAGCGAGAGCGAGCACAGGCAGACAGAGTGGCAGGCAGAGTTAGAGGGAGAAGCAGGCTCCCCGTGGAGCAAGGAGCCCGATGTGGGCCTCGATTCCAGGACGCCGGGATCATGACCTGAGCCGAAGGCAGCTGCTTAACCAACTGAGTCACCCAGGCGTCCCCCATTTAATTTTTATCTGAGTGATTTGGGAAGGTTGGTTAACCTCTTGGGTGTATTTCCTTCTAAGAATAATAAGGATAATATGATTAATATCCTCCTATAATTTTTGTGAGGATTTTGATCATTGAGGTCTTGCATATAGTTCAATAATTATGTTATTTTAATTATAGTTCAAAATCATTTGATATTTACTGAGAACCTACATTATTACAAACATATCTCACATATACATATATAATTTACACAATAATTTATAAGTTAAAAAGATATTTTAATTATCACTAAGTAATAAGTACCCTGCAATTTAGGGAACATAAATCAGTTTCAAAATCAATAGAAGCATGACTGAAACATAATTTTCCCATAAAACTCTCATTTGTTTGTATTAGATCTGCTCCCATTTTTTCCATTGAAAGCATACTCTTTTTTAAAGGGCTCGGAAGGAAAGAAACCACCTATTCATCCCATAGCTAAATGATTTATTTGTGAGATGTTCATATAATAACTATGATACCTATCACTGTTTTTATAGTATTCCATTTATGTGTATATATTTTGTACTAGTTTATAGTCTCTCTGAGGTAAAAAACTATGCTTTATTCTTATTTTGTTGGTTATAATTCTTGGTAAAATAAATGTTTCATGTAGTAAATGATTAATGCATATTTATTACTTAGATTTCCCAAATATGAAATCAGTTTCTGAAAGGAAATAGCTATTGGGAAGAATCCATTCTTAGGAAGTTCTAAGATAATGGAAGGAACAATAAATTAATGACTTCTTTACCTTCTGAGGCAAATTCACTGTAATTATTTTTGTTGTGAATATCTGCATGAAAATTTGGAGAGTCTTGTAATAAAACTTAATTTAAAATGGCTAATTATAATCATTAAGTCCTTAATTGTTTGCTGTGTAATATTGATAACACTTTGTTGTGTTATGTATAAATGAAACTGTTTGCAAATAAATGTAACCATAGGGACTACTCTATTCAACTAAAAATACCAACAAGGATATATGAGGAAGGGACTATCATGAAGCACATGATGCATCCCAGGGGGCTCTTGAGAATTCTGAATTATAATCAACTTTTCCCTGGAAGCTGCCAAGAAAAACAAGTGTTTTCCTTCTTCCCTAACTCCACACCTCCACATTTATCCCATACTTAGCCTCATGCCCAAGCACATGCTGACTGGGTTAAGCTGGTCACTACTTCTCTTTGATAAGAGAGATAATTCTGTATTTGTAGGAAGTGGATTTTCTTCCCTTTCTTTCCTATGTTAGTGGGTAAGCTGTAAGATTGCAAAATGAGTGTGTCAGTCTTTATCTTCTTCTTACTTCTCTTATCAACTTCTTTATGAGCCTTTCCTCATTAAATAAAAAGTCTCAATTTCTGAAGGTTTATTTACTATGAGGGGAAGAATATAGATTAAGAGACTGTGAGGAATGCCTCACTTGGTTCAAAGGTAATTGCCTAGAGACTGCATTTTGCAGTCCAAATAGAATTTAATAATGGAAATAAGTGAATAACATGGAAGTCAGCATAAACCTATAGCTGACTAAAAAACAAGTAGAGAAATGAATAAGGCATTATGGTTATTCTAAATATAAGTAAAATTGAGTACACTTTCAACTGATAAAGGAGAAATTTCTCTATTCATTGAGCAAACCAAGATTAGATCAGTATTTTATACAAACTACTATATGAAACTGAATCAATGTGAAATTATGGTATATAGATTATTCAGCAGCTTTCTCATACTATGCTTTTATTGTAAAATATATTATTTTCCTTTGTTTTCTATTTTTCTTAATAGAAGTGAATAGGGCAATTTTTTGTTGTTGTTGTTAATTCTTGGTTCAGGCACAGCTAATAGGAGAAAAGGTCCCCAATTTTATATACACATACACACACACACAGAGGCTTACCATGGAGGGGGAAGTATCTATATCTATATGCTAGATATATGTGTGTGTATATATATATATATATATATATATATATATATGCACACATATATATATATGCACACAAAGGATATATACATATAGCCCTTGTCCACTCATTAAAGTATAAGTACATCCAATACTATTTCTCCTAGGAAAAGTATCAAATTGATATAGACTCTTTCCTGTAAGGAGTAAAGACATAATTTCAGAACTTTTCTTGATATATTGGCGGATAGAGGAACAAAGTTTACAAGAACCATAAAAAAAGAAAAAGGTTGAGAAAAAGTAGGAGACAAGCATTAATTTCTGACATTACATAGAACAAATGCACCTACTAAAAGGTGTGGGTTTCAAATATTACAGCTAGAACAGCTACATTTCTGTCAATACATTAAAGCAATCTAGTCTTTTCTACTTGGGGTTGCTCTTCCCAAAATAAATTCTGAAGGCAATGTAATCAAAACTGTAAGAACATCACTGTTATCTGGGAATCAGGACACTGACATAAAATAAATGATTATCATTAAAATACTTACAGTAGATGTTATTTAAGATGAGGACAAGAAAGAGTTCCTTTATTTATTTTTTTTTAAAGATTTTATTTATTTATTTGACAGAGAGAGATCACAGGTAGGTAGAGAGGCTGGTGCAGAGAGAGAGAGAGAGAGAGGGAAGCAGGCTCCCTGCCGAGCAGAGAGCCCAATGTGGGACTCGATCCCCGGACCGTGAGATCATGACCCGAGCCGAAGGCAGCGGCTTAACCCACTGAGCCACCCAGGCGCCCCGAAAGAGTTCCTTTAATCACAGATTTGGACCTTGGAAATTATTTCCCAACCATAGAACAATTCATGGAAGATGGAGAGTTTAATCTTTGCCATGATACCCCTGCCTTGGGCTTTTCCTGCACTGCAGGGAACTGGGTAGTGATCAAGGGAGGGAATGGGATGGTGGCTTTGTCAGTAGGGTTAAAAAAAAAAAATGAATCTAATCTAATATCAATCTCTTCCCCTCACCACTCTGTATTTGTACGCATATATTCTATCATTTACTGTTTTGTTAATGTAGTCAAAAGAAACATTGAATTACACTGAATAGGTGCTGAAATCTAGTATAGATACTGAGGAATCGAAGAGGAGAAAGAACCACTTTTTGGCCTCTAGGAAATAATTTCTAAAATATGGGCCATTAAAAACAGGTAGTCTTATTGATCTCTGAGGTGGTTTTCAGGCAGCTTAGTTTAGAGGAAACAAAAGATAGTTTTACAAACTTGATTATGTTAGATTTATCTCAAAGATGTTTATTCTTGTAAAGGTGGGACATATGCTGCAAAAGTGGAATTTATCAGTTGGCATTTCATCAACAAGATACAGTTCTTCTTAACCCACATATGCTCATAGCATTCACATGCTAGAGTTCACATTTTTTAAATTACCATTCCTTATACACACTATTGTGTTGCTGAAAGTCCTCAATTCTCAAAATATTTAAACCACTCCAGAGTTGTTCAACTAAATGTAAAAACAAAGATATTCATTTAGCAGTTATGAATACTGCAATTTAGAAGTTTAAAAAATACAAGTAATGGAAAATTTACTGTGCATCCAAGGGTGTATACACATTTTTAAAAATAATGTGGCCATTGGGAGATCTCTACATAAAGATAGTATTTGCAAGGAAGGCTAAATGAAATGTGGAAGCAAATCAAATGTGTTTTGGGGTGAAAACTGTTCAATGAAGGGAAAAGAGTAGTGACCTATTCCTAAAAAGAAGCTTATAACTAAACAATATGCATTTGGGCATGCTAGTGGAAAGAAAGAAATACTGGCAACTAAAAATGGAAAGGATATAAAGAAGAAAAATATTGAGAAGTTGAGAATAAATATTTAAAAAATATATTCCATTCAGCCATCGTCTCTTGTGTTACGGATTTTTCTCTAATAGCCATCAAAATGTTGAGTCATTTTTCAAACAAAGGATAGAGTTCCCTTTTAAAGAAGTTGAAGAGTTTATCCAACATACACATAAAATACTTCCAAATATGAAATTGATTAACTTTGTTGTAAATTGTTACACCATATAGTATCACCATCACGGGGCAGATAGGAACAGTGGAAGTCTATTGAAATATCTGATGATGATTATTGATATGTATTTTTGAGAATAGTTGTCATCTTTTATTCACAATTTAAAGAAAAATCTCTGTAATAGTTTTGTAAATCTTGCAATCAAATGCAATAAAGTAGATATTCTATCTGATATTGTGTATTAATTGAAATGATAAGTCTTCAGTGCATTCCTGCAAGATAGACTTACATTTAAATATGGTTTCTGAGGGAATACTCTTATTAGATATTGTGGAATAATAAGAATTCTTTGTAAAAATAATATTTAGAAAAGACTGCATGTTTTATTCACCTCCCCCTTTAAAGACAAGCGAATGTGATTCATATGGTTCTGCTAAGTAATACAGAAAGGCAATTTATTTAATTGGTTTATCCAGAATTCCCTTAATGTATTTGACCTAAGAATCTATTTTCTGGATTAAATTCCTATGCAACAATATTCTCTCGCATACAGTTTGGGAAATACTGTTTTAGACACTCTTTTGCTTTACTGTAATAGAGAGTTTCATCTGTTTTCTTAACAGTGAAATTGAAATTTTGAAAGTGAAAGCATTGTTCAGTACTGCCAGCAGAATTTGGCAGCTAGGAGAATATTTTCATGATGACTTTTGAAGCTAAGAGCTGAGATTTCTCTTGGTAAAATCCTATTTAATCATAATCTCTTAAAACTTCAAAAACATCTTTGAGAGCCAACGAATAGCCACAGGGATTCCAAATTGAATGCTTTTATGTGTGGGGTCCCATTGGATCCTATAAACTTTTACCATATTTCCTGTCTGTAGATTTCAGTGCTCATCAGACTCTGGAGAAAGATAGATATACATACATATATTTGAAAAATCCGAGATTATAAAGTTAATTTTCTTTACTCCAATCTGTCAGTAGTTGACTACTAAATCTGTTGTTTTAATCCCATATCAAAAGTGAGTACTAGAGGACATTTCTTCTGAAGCTGTTGAGTAAAAATACAAACTGGACAGACTGATAAAATGCATTTTAAATGTGAAGCCGTATGTAGGTATTTTATTCATGTGTTTTTGGTGTTTAGCTCCTGTGTGCTACTTTACCCAGGTGGTGGGACTTAAATGGAGGATGGTGGCAAACGTCGGGTAGATACTTGTGGATGTTTTACAGGTATTTCTTCTTAAGAAGGAAACTACATTATTTTCATGAGTGTTTCAAAAAATCTGGATTTTTAATCCATATGCATTTATATCAAAAATATTTACTTCCCTGAAAAAATATTTTCCATGTACTACCACAGAATGAGACATACATGTAATCACAATAAAAATGTGTTCTTGAAACACATTCCTGTGCATTTCTTTTGCATAACTCCCTTCTGAACAACATTTGGAGCTGGGTATCTGAGGTCAGACAAAACAAAACTTTGTGCCAAATCTATTAAGAGCTATGACTCTGCTGTTAATGTTCAAATTTGAGTGCTGTTTCAACCCTCTCACTCAGGACAATTTACTTTATCCCTAGGACTCTCTGTTTACAGATCAAGAAACTGGAGGTAATAATAAAGTGTATTATATCACATTGTGACAAAATAATGAGATACTGTATATAAAAAGATTTTGGAATGGGATACTCAAAATGGAAGGGCCCAACTTACTGGTAACTTTTTATTACTAAAATTATCTTTCTCTCTAGCTCCCTTTTTCCCCTTCAAATCCTACAAAGCTGAACTTTTTTGTCTTCAAATTTGGCTGTGTATCAGAATTATCATAAGGACTTAAAAAAAATAAACTGAAACCAAAACCAAAACAGATCTCTAGTATCTACCTGCATTCTTCCTGAAGCCAAATGTTGAAGAGGGCTTCCTTGTTACCTGGATGGATATCAAGCATTCCTGATGAATCTTCTGCAAGAACCTGAAGTCAAGTTTACCTTTTAAATATGCTAATTTGTCAAATTATTCTCTTATTTCTACTTCTGGACACATACATCAAGTCCTCTTTTTCATTGTCATGTGCCTAGTCAGTAGTTTTTCTTTTACAGATTAGTTTTTTTCGTCGGCCTTTGCTTTAAAAAAAAAAACAAAAAAAAAAACTCAAAGAAATTATAGTTTTAAAACCATTTAATAGTAATTAAATGTTTTACATAGTAATTAAGCCAATATATTCACCTGTTTTTATTCAGTAGATTTTTTTCCCTACTATCCATATGAATATGTAGATTTGCCCATGTTCTAGTTGAAGCTTACAGTCCCCTGCTTCAAACCCTCTGTGAGTTGTGGAGGCTCTCTATCCAAAAATCTTAACATTATTTCCCATTATTCTTAAATACAGATTTTGATTTTTTGGCAAAGTGAATCTTTGCTTTGTCTACAGCATGGATTGTTTTTACTCATTCTTCAAACTATAAATATCTTCTTCCTCTTTTTAATTAATTAAATGTATTACCTCTTTAATATATGACTGAAGATTTTTCTTATTGAGATGTGTGGCCTACAATATGAAGTTTCATGGAATTAGAAATGATTCAGAGTGCTCTGCTTGAACATGATGAAAAACCTGACTTATTTAATACTGTTGGTAATATCACTGTTAATATGAAGGGAGGTATCATGAGCTTTGGGGTAATAGTGCATGTTTTTAACTTGCAAGTGTTTAACAGACATTCATTCATCAAAGTGGAAATAACAGTATTATGCCCTAAAACTAGCCAAGTAAAGAGATGATGATAATATTATTTAAATGAGATGCAAAGAGAAGTTTCTCAGAGAAGAAAGCCCATATGAAGAGGTATGAAAGGGCTTTATATGTTAGAGAGAGTACTTTTTCTTTTCTTTTCTTTCTTTTTTTTTCCCCCTGAAATATGGAACAGTAATATCTTTCAGAAGAGTGCATAAAGGGAATAGAAGAGGTTGGGACAGGCTCAAAGTTCAGTTTGTATGCTTGATTAAATAATTCTAATCCAAGAATTAGAGCAAAATCTGAGATACTGGCTGCAGAGATTTTACTGAAGTAATCCTACAGGTAAAATATTTGCTGCAAGTGAGGCAGGGAATGGTACATGAGCCCTGGGATATTTAATTTACCTTCAAATAGAATGAAGGCAGGGTTGGAGACTTAGCTAAAACTGAAGACAAAGGATTTGTAATAGCACCCCATCAATATTATCATAAATTTCTTCCAATAGTGACAACTACTTGAATTCGGGAGAAAGACTAATCACCCTCAAGAGCATCCAGGTCCTAATCACTGGAACCCTGTAGTAAAAATAATTTTGTAGACGTGACTAAATAAAGGATCTTGAGATGGTGAGATTATCTTGGATTACTTGGTTGGGCTGTACATGTAATCAAAAGTGTCTTTAAATGAGGGGCGTCTGGGTGGCTCAGTGGGTTAAAGCCTCTGCCTTCGGCTTGGGTCATGATCCCAGGGTCCTGGGATCAAGACCCACTTTGGGCTCTCTGCTCAGCGGGGAGCCTGCTTCCCTCTCTCTCTGCCTGCCTCTCTGCCTATTTATGATTTCTGTCTGTCAAATAAATAAAATCTTTAAAAAAAATGAGAGAAGCAGGGTAATTTCTGACTGTAGAAATAGCAAACAATGGGCAAACTGAAGGAAGATACTATGCTGCTGTCTCTGAAATGGAGAAAGAGGCTATAAACTGAAGAATGTAAAGAATGTAGCTTCAACTGTTGGAAAAGGCAGGGAAGTGGATTTTCCCATAGAACTTCAGGAGGGAACATGGCCCTACCAGCACCTTGATTTCAGTCCAGGGAAACTGATTTTGGATGAGCCTAAAAAGTGTGATTGTTTCTAATAGATGCATGTTATTTTAAACCATCAAGTTTGTGCTGACTTCTTAGAGCAGGCAGAAGAAATCACTTCACTGTTTTTTTTTGTTTGTTTGTTTTGTTTTGTTTTGTTTTGTTTTGTTTTAAGAAGAAGAATGGGAATTGACTGGATTCTGAGGAAATGAAGTAATGGATGAGCAGGAAATCTAGGGTGGTTTATTCAGAATAAGTTGAGACCAGTAGCAAAAGCTGTGAAAGTGAGATTCAAAGAGCAGGGAGAGGTCAAGGCATTGGAAGAGGTAATGGGTTGAAAAAGGAGGTTAATGGAATTGAGAGAGCTGGAGGTATAAAATTGTGTGGTAATGAAGAAGTTTAGAACCCATGTGGAGGGCCACCTGGGTGGCTCAATGGGTTAAGCCGCTGCCTTCAGCTCCGGTCATGATCCCAGGGTCCTGGATCGAGCCCCACATTGGACTCTCTGCTCAGCAGGGACCCTGCTTTCCTTCCTCTCTCTGCCTACTTGTGCTACTTGTGATCTCTGTCTGTCAAATAAATAAATAAAATCTTAAAAAAAAAAAAAAAAAAAAAAGAACCCATAAGGAGCCCAGTATGGAGCCAGCTGGAGAGGTCCTGGGTCCCTCGGACTGAGGTAAGTCAGGCTGCTGTGCTTTGAGGATGTTATTTTTGATTTTCTTATCCCATTTTCCTCTCAGTTCACCCTCAGATAACTTCAAATTAGCAAGAAACTGCTTGACTACTAAAAAGTGGAAGTTGTGCATTTAATTCTATTTACTTAACTGCGAAATATTATTAAAAAGTATTTGTGATATTATTTGTACTTTAACCATGATATTTTTTTTTAAAAAAAAAGGACTACATAAAAACTAGGAATATGGAAGTTATTCTATTTTATACATTTACAATTTGCTGTTAATTTATGAATTAAATTCATGGTATGAGCTTTTGTATCCCTAAAGTTTAGTGTTAGCTCTGTCTCTCTCTGTCTCTGTCTCTGTCTCTGTCTCTCTCTCTCTCTCTCTCTTTTTTTTTTTTTCTTAAGGCAATAATATCAGGGGAATAGTGGCATCAGTTTTCTCTTCTTAAAATGTCCCAACATATTAAAAGAGGATTGAGAGGAGACTAAGAAGATTTATAAGACTAGCAAGATTTCTAAAAGATTAGCAAGGAGTTAACAGTACTAAAATAAGCCCTTTAATAAAAAGAGCCTTCTTATTCTTTCTGGCCTTTTGAGTGTGATTCTTTGTGACCCATCATAGTGATTACTGCCAAGAGTAAATTATTGTGCCCTAGTACACACAATTGAGTTGTTCTGGGTCAAGAAGTACTCAGACATAATATAGAAAGTTCTGTGTCCTTGTCTCATGAAGATAGATGTCCTATATCATGAAAAGGTGATTATTTCATATTGATGAGGGAAGATAAGGCAAGCTGAGGACAAAGCAGAAGCTGGCACACAGCAACCTCTCCCTCATCCTCCACTCCTGGGTGGGACTATGAGACATTCTTCCAGGAATCTCCCATTTTATGTTAAATACCTTGCTAGAGAGGAAAAAAACCTGAGGATGGCAAGGAAGGCCTCAGGTATCTTGTAGGTCCTCTTTAGCCTGTGAAAGTTTTTCTGAAACCTCCCTTTTCCTTACCTCTCCCACCCCATAGTATATAGTTAGTCACCCCTCACAACACTGGTGCAGCAGCAGTTTCTGCCCATGGGTCCTGTTCCCATGCTTTAATAAACCACGATATTGCATCAAAGATGTCTCAAGAATTCTTTCTCGTTCATGGGCTCTGGACTCCACCCCACTGAACCTCACTTATATTCTAAAACTTCATCAACAGTTTATGCATTTCCAAGTTTTTAGGTAGGTTTTTTGTGATCATATATGTATCTACAATATTCCAGTTCTCTCCAGAAGAAGAAACGTTGCCTACAGATATTTTGGGGTTATTTATAAAATAGCCAATAGGGGATAATAGTAAGATTTAGTAATATAACTCCTGGAAATTTATACCAAATTTCCTCTTTTTTTTTTTGCGCAAATGAGACCTACATTTTCATTTTCATAAGAGGCAGAAATAAATGATCTAATTCAACCAATTCTCAGTTTATCTTTAATATCTGACTGAAGAAGGAATTAATCATCATATAAAGTTAACTCATCTTGCAGGAAATTATTTTATAATTAATTTGGTGATTATTTACCAAAAATTCTGTGAAACAAAGAAAATGTGTATTTTTTTTTAAAGATTTAATTTATTTATTTGACAGACAGAGATCACAAGTAGGCAGAGAGGCAGGCAGAGAGGCAGGCAGAGACAGAGAGAGAGAGGGAAGCAGGCTTCCCGCGGAGCAGAGAGCCCGAAGCGGGGCTCGATCCCAGGACCCTGAGATCATGACCCGAGCCGAAGGCAGCAGCCCAAACCACTGAGCCACCCAGGCGCCCCAGAAAATGTGTATTTTTAATGACATATTTTTAAATTTTTTTACAAAAATGAAATAGTCTGTTCAGGCTTTCTAAAAATACAGGAATGTATAGAACATTGAAGTGATAGTCAGTAGTCCTCTAAGTTGTAACCAATAATTATTTCATAACTTTCTGTCTACCTATCTTACCTATCCATTTACCTCTAATATCAACTTGTCTTACAACACATTTTATCTTGAAACCAGACTTTCTCAATTACTGTACATAAAGGAAATGTTTACAGATATATACCTGCTTTATGACTTTTTAATATTCTATGTTATATACAGCTATAACTTTTAAAATTTCTACTAATGAACATTAAAGTTTAAGAATTATTTTATTAATACAGAACATGTTTCTAATTTTTTTTCGTTTGTTCCAGTTAAATTTGTAGAACTAAAATTTACTTTTCAAAAAGAGTATCATGTCTTCACACAGTACTCTTAATTTACTATATTTTCTTCAAGTGAACATTATAGGTATTTTCTACTAAATTTTTATTGTTTTGGAAGGTAGGTGATGAATATTTGACATTGTTAGCATGTAAGCATATAGCATCTTGCATTCCAAACGCTAATTTATTTTACTGTTAAATAAGATCAAAAAAATAAAGTATGTGCATGATCTAATTTCAAAGCTTTATTTATTTATTTATTTTTGGTATACCTACAATCTATATTGAAGCTTTTTATTTTGGGGACCACTTAAGTGTTTGAATTATGTTACTGAAATAAATTTCTAGGCTTAAGATGGGGACAAGTCCAGAGTACCATTCAGCAAACCTAAACTCAAATAGTTTTCTTGAACACCACATATTCCGTCTGCCAATCCCCAAATACCAAACCAACCCATGAGAACCTTCCCATGTCAAACAAAATGACAATGTGGTCCCAGCCAGTCAGATATTTTCTTTCTCTTCCTTGTTTTTATTCTTTATTCTGTAAAAGCTCCTTGCCCCCTTTCCCATTTTGCAACTCTGTCAAAGAAGACTGCCCACTTCATAAAGTTTATTTGTATCACATAAAAATTGCATTTTTTAGTTATTTTTTTAAAAGAATATTCATTTGTGGGTCACCTGGGTGGCTCAGTCGGTTAATTGTCTGCCTTTGGCTCGGGTCATGAAGCCCAGTCCCACACTGGGATCCCTGTTCAGTGGAGAGTCTTCTTCTCCCTTTGCTCCACCCCACCCTTGATTTCTGTCTTGATCTCTCTCAAATAAATAAATAAGTAAAATTTTAAAAAATATATATTTATTTGTAATAATGTGACAACATACCTGTTGGTTGGTGATAACTGAAGTCCTAGACAGCTTTAGTGTAATCAAATTCTCATTTACTCTAACGTGCTGCTTACTTTCTTTTTTTTTTTAATTTATTTTTTTATAAACATATAATGAATTTTTATCCCCAGGGGTACAGGTCTGTGAATCACCAGGTTTACACACTTTACATCACTCACCATAGCACTTAGCCTCCCCTATATCCATAACCTACCCCTCTCTCCCGACCCCCCTCTCCCCAGCAACCCTCAGTTTGTTTTGTGAGATTAAGAGTCACTTATGGTTTGTCTCCCTCCCAATCCCATCTTGTTTCATTTATTCTTCTCCTACCCACTTAAGCCCCCATGTTGCATCTCCACTTCCTCATATCAGGAAGAACATATGACAGTTGTCTTTCTATGACTGACTTATTTCACTAAGCATGATACCCTCTAGTTCCATCCACATCATCGCAAATGGCAAGGTTTCATTTCTTTTGATGGCTGCATAGTATTCCATTGTGTATCTGTACCACATCTTCTTTATCCATTCATCTGTTGATGGACATCTAGGTTCTTTATATAGTTTGGCTATTGTAGACATTGCTGCTATAAACATTTGGGTGCATGTGTCCCTTCAGATCAATACGTTTGTATCTTTAGGGTAAATACCCAGTAGTGCAATTGCTGGGTCATAGGGTAGTTCTATTTTCAACTTTTGAGGAACCTCCATGCTGTTTTCCTGAGTGGTTGCACCAGCTTCCATTCCTACCAACAGTGTAGGAGGGTTCCCCTTTCTCCACATCCTCGCCAGCATCTGTCATTTCCTGACTTGTTTATTTTAGCCATTCTGACTGGTGTGAGGTGATATCTCATTGTGGC
>NC_081557.1:231779173-231788933 GCF_022355385.1 Mustela nigripes | reverse complement strand
TCCACATCCTCGCCAGCATCTGTCATTTCCTGACTTGTTTATTTTAGCCATTCTGACTGGTGTGAGGTGATATCTCATTGTGGTTTTGATTTGTATTTCCCTGATGCCGGGTGATGTGGAACCCTTTTTCATGTGTCTGTTGGCCATCTGGATGCCTTCTTTGTAGATATGTCTGTTCATGTCTTCTGCCCACTTCTTGATTGGGTTATTTGTTCTTTGGGGGTTGAGTTTGCTAAGTTCTTTATAGATTTTGTACACTAGCCCTTTATCTGATATGTTGTTTGCAAATATCTTCTCCCATTCTGTCAGTTGTCTTTTGGTTTTGTTAACTGTTTCCTTTGCTGTGCAAAAGATTTTGATCTTGGGGCACCTGGGTGGCTCAATGGGTTAAAGCCTCTGCCTTCAGCTCAGGTCATGATCCCAGGGTTCTAGGATCAAGCCCAGCATTGGGCTCTCTGTTCAGCAGGGAGCCTATTTCCCCTCCTCTCTCTCTCTGCCTGCCTCTCTGCCTACTTGTTATCTCTGACTGTCATAAATAAATTAATCTTTAAAATAAAATAAAATAAAATAAAGCATTTGATCTTGATGAAATCCCAATAGTTCATTTTTGCCTTTGCTTCCCTTGCCTTTGGTGATGTTCCTAGGAAGATGTTGCTGCAGCTGAGATTGAAGAGGTTGCTGCCTATGTTCTCCTCAAGGGTTCTGATGGATCCCTTTGTCACATTGAGGTCCTTCATCCATTTTGAGTCTATTTTCGTATGTGGTGTAAGGAAATGGTCCAGTTTCACTTTTCTGCATGTGGCTGTCCAATTTTTCCAACACCATCTTTTGAAGAGGTTGTCTTTTTTCCATTGGACATTCTTTCCTGCTTTGTTGAAGATTATTTGACCATAGAGTTGAAGGCCTATTTCTGGGCTCTCTATTCTGTTCCATTGATCTATGTGTCTGTTTTTGTGTCAGTACCATGCTGTCTTGATGATGACAGCTTTGTAATAGAGCTTAAAGTCCGGAATTGTGATGCCACCAACTTTTGCTTTCTTTTTCAATATTCCTTTGGCTATTCGAGGTCTTTTATGGTTCCATATAAATTTTAGGATTATTTGTTCCATTTCTTTGACAAAAATGGGTGGTATTTTGATAGGGATTGCATTAAGTGTGTAGATTGCTTTAGATAGCATAGACATTTTCACAATATTTGTTCTTCCAATCTAGGAGCATGGAACATTTTTCCATTTCTTTGTGTCTTCCTCAATTTCTTTCATGAGTACTTTATAATTTTCTGAGTATAGATTCTTAGCCTCTTTAGGTAGGTTTATTCCTAGGTATCTTATAGTTTTGAGTGCAATTGTAAATGGGATTGACTGCTTAATTTCTCTTTCTTCTGTCTTATTGTTGGTGTAGAGAAATGCAACAGATTTCTGTGCATTGATTTTATATCTGGACACTTGACTAAATTTCTGTACAAGTTCTAGCAGTTTTGGAGTGGAGCCTTTTGGGTTTTCCACATATAGTATCATATCATCTTCAAAGAGTGATAGTTTGACTTTTTCTTTGCCGATTTGGATGTCTTTAATTCCTTTTGTTGTCTGATTGCTGAGGCTAGGACTTCTAGTACTATGTTGAATAGCAGTGGTGATAATGGACATCCCTGCCGTGTTCCTGACCTTAGAGCAAAAGCTTTCAGTTTTCCTCCATTAAGAATGATATTTGCAGTGGGTTTTTCATAGATGGCTTTGATAATATTGAGGTATGTGCCCTCTATCCCTACACTTTGTAGAGTTTTGGTCGGGAAGGGATGCTGCACTTTGTCAAATGCATTTTCAGCATTTATTGAGAGTATCATAGGGTTCTTGTTCTTTCTTTTATTAATGTGTTGTATCACATTGATTGATTTGTGGATGTTGAACCAACCTTGTAGCCCTGAAATAAATCCCACTTTGTCGTGGTGAATAATCCTTTTAATGTACTGTTGGATTCTATTGGCTAGTATTTTGGTGAGAATTTTTGCATCTGTGCTCATCAAGGACACTGGTCTGTAATTCTCTTTTTTGATGGGATGCTTGTCTGGTTTTGGGATCAAGGTGATGCTGGCCTCATAAAATGAGTTTGGAAGTTTGGAAGTTTTCTTTCATTTCTATGTTTTGGAACAATTTTAGGAGAATAGGAATTAGTTCTTCTTTAAATGTTTGGTAGACTTTCCCTGGAAAGCCGTCTGGCCCTGGGCTTTTGTTTGTTTGGAGATTTGTGATGACTGTTTCAATCTCCTTACTTGGTAGGGGTCTGTTCAGGTTTTCTATTTCTTCCTGGTTCAGTTGTGGTAGTTTATATGCCTCTAGGAATACATCCGTTTCTTCTAGATTGTCAAATTTGTTGGCGTAGAGTTGCTCATAGTATGTTCTTATAATTGTTTGTATTTCTTTGAAGTTAGTTGTGATCTCTCCTCTTTCATTCATGATTTTACTTATTTGTGTCCTTTCACTTTTCTTTTTGATAAGTCTGGCCAACGGTTTATCAATCTTATTAATTCTTTCAAAGAACCAGCTCCTAGTTTCATTGATTTGTTCTATTGATTTTTTGGTTTCTATTTCTTTGATTTCTGCTCTTATCTTTATTATTTCTCTTCTGCTGTGTTTAGGGTTTCCTTCTTGTTCTTTCTCCAGCTCCTTTTGGTGTAGGGTTAGGTTGTGTATTTGAGACCTTTCTTGTTTCTTGAGAAAGGCTTGTACTGCTATATATTTTCCTCTCAGGACTGCCTTTGTTATGTCCCACAGATTTAGAACTGTTGTGTTTTCATTATCATTTGTTTCCATCAATTCTTTCAATTCTTCTTTAATTTTTTGGTTGACCCATTCATTCTTTAGAAAGATGCTGTTTAGTGTCCATGTATTCAGGTTCTTTCCACATTTCCTCTTGTGATTGAGTTCTAGCTTCAAAGCATTGTGGTCTGAAAATATGCAGGGAATGATTCCAATCTTTTGATACCAGTTGAGACCTGATTTATGACCCAGGATATGATCTATTCTGGAGAATGTTCCATGTTCACTAGAGAAGAATGTGTATTCTGTTGCTTTGGGATGAAATGTCCTGAATATATCTGTGATGTCTATCTGGTCCAGTGTGTCATTTAAGGCCTTTATTTCCTTGTTGATCTTTTGTTTGAATAATCTGTCCATTTCAGTGAGGGAAGTGTTAAATTCCCCTACTATTATTGTATTTTTGTCGATTTGTTTCTTTGATTTTGATTTTAATTGGTTTATGTAATTGGCTGCTCCCATGTTAGGGGCATAGTTATTTAAAATTGTTAGATCTTCTTGTTGGACAGACTCTTTGATTATGATATAGTGTCCTTCCTCATCTTGTATTATAGTCTTTGGCTTAAAATTTAATTGATCTAATGATTGCCACCCCAGCTTTCATTTGATGTCCATTAGCATGGTAAATTGTTTTCCACCCACTCACTTTAAATCTGGACGTGTCTTTGGTTCTAAAATGAGTTTCTTGTAGACACCATATTAGTGGGTTTTGGTTTTTTATCCATTCTGATACCCTGTATTTTTTGATTGGGGCATTTAGCCCATTAACATTCAGGGTAACTATTGAGAGATATGAATTTAGTGTCATTGTATTGCCTGTGATGGGATTGTTACTGTATATTGTCTCTGTTCCTTTCTGATCTACTACTTTTAGGATCTCACTTTGCTTAGAGGATGCCTTTCAATATTTCCTGTAGAGCTCGTTTGGTGTTTGCAAATCCTTTCAGTTTTTGTTTGTCCTGGAAGCTTCTTATCTCTCCTTCTATTTTCAATGATAGTCTAGCTGTATATAGTATAGTGCTTTGAATATCTCCTGCCAGTTCTTTCTGGACTGCTAGATCTCTGTGGATAAGTCTGCTGCCAATCTAATATTTTTACCATTGTATGTTACAGACTTCTTTTCCTGGGCTGCTTTCAGGATTTTCTCTTATCACTAAGACTTGTAAATTTTACTATTTGGTGATGGGGTGTGAACTTATTCTTGTTGATTTTGAGGGGGGTTCTCTACACCTCCTGAATTTTGATGCTTGTTCCCTTTGCCATATTAGGGAAATTCTCTACAATAATTCACTCCAATATACCTTCTGCTTCCCTCTCTCTTTCTTCTTCTTCTGGAATCCCAATTATTCTAATGTTGTTTCATCTTATGGTGTCACTTATCTCTCGAATTCTCCCCTTGTGGTCCAGTACGTGTTTGTCCCTCTTTTGCTCAGCTTCTTTGTTCTCTGTTATTTGGTCTTCTATATCACTAGTTCATTCTTCTGCCTCATTTATCTTAGCAGTAAGAGCCTCCATTTTTTATTGCACCTCATTAATGGCTTTTTTTATTTTTTTATTTTTTATTTTTTTATTTTTTATTTTTTTATTTCAATTTGGTTAGATTAATTAGAGGTTTCTCTAATATCTTCCATACCTTTTTTGAGCCCGGCTAGAACCTTGAGAATCGTTATTCTGAACTCTAGATCTGACATATTACCAATGTCTGTATTGATTAGGTCCCTAGCCCTTTGGTACTGCCTCTTGTTCTGTTTCTTGGTGAGTTTTTCCGCCTTGTTATTTTGTCCAGTTATGAGTATATGAAAGGATTAAATAAAATACTAAAAGGGTGGCAAAAACCTCAGGAAAATGTGCTTTAACCAAACCAGAAGAGACCCCAAATCATGGAAGGGTGGTAGAAAGGGGCTAAAAAGAAGTTCAGAAAAAAGAAAAATTTTAAAAAGAAATCAAATAAAGAAAAAATATAAAAAAGAAAAAAATTATATATATATATATATATTAGATAAACTAGTTTAAAAACGTTAAAAAAGAAAAGCGTAAAAGTGAAAAAAAAATTTAGCAGAAGAAAAAAAAATTAAAAAATAAATTAACCACAAGACTAAGGAATCATGGGGAGAAAGCCTTGAGTTCCGTGCTTCGCTTTCTCCTCCTCTGGATTTCTGCTGTTCTCCTTGGTAGGTGAACTTGGTCTTGGCTGGACTTCTTGTTGATCTTCTAGGGGAGGGCCCTGTTGTAGTGATTCTCAAGTGTCTTTGCCTGAGGCAGAATTGCACCACCATTATCAGGGGCCAGGCTAAGTAATCTGCTTGGGTTAGCTTTCTGGAGCTTTTGTTCCCTGATGGTTTTCTGTAGAGTTCTAGAGGACGGGAATGAAAATGGTGGTCTCCCAATCTCCAGGCCAGAGGAGCCAAGAGCTCGGGGCCCCACTCCTCAGTGCGCCCTCAGAGAAAAGTGGCCGCGCTCCGAGCTTACCCAGCCTGCGACCCGTTTAAGGTAACCCCAAGCTGAGAGCTCACTCCTTGGCTCTGTCTTTGTAGCCGGCTTCCCTGGTCTAATACCTGTGAGCTCTGTGACACTCAGACACCCCCCATCCTTCTGTGACCCTGCGGGACTGGGGTCACACTGACCCCGCATGGACTTCATCCTCGTTTAGCCTTTGGAGTGATGTCCCTCAATGGAGTAGACTTTTAAAAGGCTTATTTAGTGCTCCATTGCTCCAAGGCTTGCTGGGAGCCAGCTCTTCCCCCCACGGTCTATCTTCCCATCACTTTGAATTCACTTCTCTGTCAGTCCTACCTTTCAGAAAGCAGTCGATTTTCTGCTTCTAGAATTGCTGTTCTTCTCTTTGATCTCCCTTTGGATTTGTAGGTGTTTGCAATGGTTTGATAAGCTATCTAGCTGATCTCTCGCTACGTGATATAGTCTCAGCCTGCTACTTCTCTGCCATCTTGACTCCTCCATGCTACTTACTTTTGAAATACAGGGACACATAGAGATTTTTTCTTTATCCATTTGATAATCTATCCATTTGAGAGAAAGAGATAGCACAAGCAGGTGGAGTAGCAGGCAGAGGGAGAAGGAGAAGCAAACTCCCTGCTGAACAGGGAGCCTGACAATGGGCTCTATTTCAGGACCCTGGGACCATGACCTGAGCTGAAGGCAGGTGCTTAACACCTGGGCCACCCAGGTGCCCCAAGATTTTAGAGCCTTATTTAATTTAATTAAGTTTCCCTTGATACCTAAATATTATATATTTTAGGATCTTTTTGAACAGATTATAATATGTACAGTTAAACAAATATATATGCATTTACAAATAACCAAAGTAAATATAAATGTATTAAAGTTATACATTTACAGGATATAATTTAAAAAGCTTCCGAGGGAGTGCCTGGGTGGCTCAGATAGCTGAGCCTCTGCCTTCAGCTCATGATCTCCAGGTCCCAGGATCAAGTCCTGCTTTGGGATCCTGGGCCAACAGCGTGTCTGCTGCTTCTTCTCCTCCTGCTTGTGCTGTCTCTGTCTCTGTCTCTCTCTCTCATAAATAAAATTTTTAATAAAATTAAATCTTCAGAGGAAGTTTTTTTTAATTAACTAAAACTAGTTATGGAATATAGATATAATAATTATATACCTAATTATAAGTCTCAATATGACTCAAAGGGAAAAGCTATAATAGTTTTATTTTTCTATAAGAAATCAATAGATGTTTGAAATCTCTCATGTTCATTTGAGACCATAAGAACACTGT
This sequence comes from Mustela nigripes, assembly GCF_022355385.1. Classification (NCBI taxonomy): domain Eukaryota; kingdom Metazoa; phylum Chordata; class Mammalia; order Carnivora; family Mustelidae; genus Mustela; species Mustela nigripes. The sequence goes on along the minus strand of NC_081557.1, from coordinate 231,782,372 downwards.
TGATAAATCATTTGTTTACATTTATATTTATAACTTTGATTAGATGTCATGTCCTTCCATAAAGATAAACAAAGGAGAAACATTTTGGTGCATTTTTAAATCAGTTTCTCTACCCCACTTCTTTTTTTGGCTTTTCCTGTTTTCTGACCATGTTTTATTGCACTAAATCTGTCACATAGATTCCAAAGGTGGAGGCTGCCTGTTGACATTTCATCAATGTATCATACACCTTGAGCTATTGTTTTATTAATGTTTTCTACCTCATTTCTTTGTTTATTACTGATAGATGAAATACAAATAAAAATGTCAGACGGATGTCTTTGGGATAATGAGGAGGGACAAATCTCAGTAGAGATGATGGAAATAAAAAATTTTGATATATTTTGTATAATATAAGTTTGACATCTTAGTTTGTAAAAATCCTGATTTTTCTGTTACAGCTATTACTTAAGCTTTATAGTTGGTTTACATTTCAATAAAAAATACCAGTCATTCTAGGCTTAAGAACTAGAGAATCAAGACCCAAGGGAGCTTTAGCAAATAGCCATTTCTTTCTTTCAGAGAACTGGTCAATATCTTAGTTTAAACCTACTTGTTGGGACAGGTAAAGAGGCTTCCTGGATGAGAGGAGACATCTTGAAGTGGGGAACCTAGAGGTATCCTATGTTGCTAAGTGAAACTGGAACTTAACCTGCATGCTTCTGCTAGCACAATTATGAGTCTATAATTTCTAATTTTTCAATTACACCTTTAATTTGTTGACCATGTCTTTTCCTACTCAGAGAATTTATTTTAAATAAATCCTCTACAACATTCTCCTTAAAAAAGGAAATAGTGCCTGAATTGTTTCTTATACCTTAGTGTTCAAATCTTACCCAATTCTCCTTGCACGGTATCCTGTCACATCTCTGCCTGTCAGCATCCCAGCACCACCTCTCTGTTATTGCCCTTGGCAATAGTCATTAAAAGAAAGGCTGACAGTTTTAGATGTTGTGGACATTTGATGACTGTATGACAGAAATAAAGAAAAAGAGAAATAGGGACACCTGGGTGGCTCAGTTGGTTAAGCATCTGCTTTTAGCTCAGGTCATGATCTCAGGGTCCTGGGATCAAGTCCCACATGGGGCTCCCTGCTCTGTGGAGAGTCTGCTTCTCCCTCTCTCTGCCCCTCCCCTTCTCCCGTGCTCACATATGTGCATGCAGTGAGTACTCTCCCTCTCTCAAAATAAATAAATAAAGTCTAAAAAAAAGAAAAAGAAATAAAAGTGTGGTGAGATCTAGAATTATAGGTGATTAGAGAAATTAAAGATTTAGTAGAAGTTTTTCCACAGGGATCTTTTATTTTTTCATATTTAAAAACGATTATTGGGGCGCCTGGGTGGCTCAGTGGGTTAAGCCGCTGCCTTCGGCTCAGGCCATGATCTCAGAGTCCTGGGATCGAGTCCCGCATCAGGCTCTCTGCTCGGTAGGGAGCCTGCTTCCCTTCCTCTCTCTCTGCCTGCCTCTCTGCCTACTTGTGATCTCTCTCTCTGTCAAATAAATAAATAAATAAATCTTTAAAAAAAGGCATGTAGTTAAAAAAAAACCTGTTTATTAAATAACTCAAAACTCAAATTGCCTTTGTTTTTATTAATAGAAACTTGCTTGACCATTTTGGTAGATTCGATTAGTCAGGAAGAAAAAAAAATAGATTATAAAAAGAGAAACTATTTTACATATGGTAATCATTTTTGATGAACAAGTAGTCATTAGTCAAAACATGTTTTATGCATTTTATTTTTATTTTTATTTTTTTTAAGATTTTATTTATTTATTTGTCAGAGTGAGCACAGGCAGACAGAATGGCAGGCAGAGGCAGACAGAGAAGCAGGCTCCCGCTGAGCAAGGAGCCCAATGTGGGATTCGATCCCAGGACGCTGGAATCATGACCTGAGCCGAAGGCAGCGGCTTAATCAACTGAGCCACCCAGGCATCCCTGTTTTATACATTTTAAATACACAAAATATATAATAACTAATATCTATTGGGAATTTATCATGACCTGGTTTTGATCTTAAGTGCTGTATACATTTTCATTAATTTTAACAACAACCTTATGAAATAGGCACTATAATATGTTCATTATTTCCACAGGTAAGAAAAAAAAAAGATGTGGAGATTACAAGTAATACATAATGCAGTAGTTAAAAATATAAACTCAAACTGCCTGAACTTCAAAGCTGGCCCTGTTTTCTATCAGGTCCTTAAATTTGGACATTATTTAAACCTTATGTGCTTAACAATGCAATATAGTAATGCATAACACACAGAGAGGTTATGAGGATTACGAGTTAATATACATGCACAACTTAGAACATCATCTGGCACCTAGTAAGAACAAGCTAAAAGTTTGCTATTATAATATTGTTGTCAAAGATAATAATTTTAGACCTTGGATAAAAAACACAGTCTAAATTCAGAGATCATAGCATTACTACTCCTAAATCTCCTGTTCTCATAACAAAATACTTCTTTTTGTCTTTCCCTTACTTCCTTCTCCCTCTGCTTCTCTTTCTCCTCCCTCTCTCCACACATACTTGAAAATACTCAATATATTAACCAACTATTACTTTCTATCCTTATTTTAAAGTTTAAGACACTGATTCAGAAATGTTAAGTGGCTTGTCATGGCTCATGAAATAAAGATAACAAGCTCTTTGGGTTCATGGATTGTGTTTTTCCAGTTATAAATCTCTAGCATCCTTTGCAGTTCCTACTGTATATAACCATTCACTATATTTTTTTTATTGAATAACAAATTAAAGGCCATCATAGGGTTAGAACTGTAACATTAGAACTTTGACTACAAGTATATATTATATATTTTTGCTAAATTTGTGGTTAGAATCACAAGTCTTTGATACTAGATCTGATTTCATCTAGGTTTGGGGTCTTGAATTAAATAAATTATTTGTTTATTCTGAACTTCGTTCAGCAGATGTATACAACTTAGCCTTTACACCAATCATATCTAGTGGCCATGTTTTAGGGAGAAATGTGACAGTGAATTTAAAAATACCCACCAAGAGGTTGCTGCCCCCCTCCTCAAGGATTTTGATGGATTCCTTTCGTACCTTGAGGTCCTTCATCCATTTTGAGTCTATTTTTGTGTGTGGTGTAAGGAAATGGTCCAATTTCATTTTTCTGCATGTGGCTGTCC